>NC_134700.1:214587276-214887276 GCF_043290135.1 Rhipicephalus microplus
AAAGGAAACACCTGGAACGGTGCGAGATCGCAACGTATCTCATTTCCGCCAGGGCGAAGCTCCATGCTTATACAAAACCTTTTTTCTGTTTTCTTTTTTTTTTTCTCGTTTTTCGATTTCACCTTAAGTTCTTCCTATCAACTCACCGCAACAAATAGAAGGGCTGGACTTTCAGAATTCGCGCTGGCGGAAGATCGTGGTTACACAATTGTCTGCTTCGGCCCAGTACAGCAGGGATAATAAGAACACGCATGGCTCAGCTGGATAATGCTTAGCGAAGCAACTCTAAGGAACAAAGGCTTCTCTTGCGATTCGTTGTCGCAAGGCCGTCGCGATACTCCCTCGGCACGGTGAAGCAAGGTAGGCCACGGGATGTCGGCGGACGCCGAAATGCCTGCCGCTGGATGATTGGAAGTAGGGTATAAAATAGAAACAGCGAAGTTAGTGCGTTCCTCGTACGCCGACTAGCTTGATTGCACTAAGTAATCTTAGCCGAAGAGTGAACCAAGAGTAACGTACGTTGAGAAATGCGGGTATACAAGTTCGCGAAGGCTGTCAGAAAAAATAGAAAATAACTTTTGCTTCATGTACTGTTAGTTCAGGCAATACAGAAGCATCTCCATGATACAATTTAACGGGAGGCGTTGGTTATTCGTAATTTTTTCGTAATCGTACAACTACATCAATATTTCTAACAACTGCATCAATAGACCTGCAAAGGTTTTCTTATAATTATGCTATTAGTGCCTCAATGCAACACATGTGCTGCCAGGATTGTAGAGGAGAGTTTTAATGTATTCTAAACCAGGACTTTATTAATGGTTACCTTAAGTGAAACAAGATCTTCAGTGACCATGTGGCTGATGATCAGACTGACAATAGCAGAATGTCATGACAACTGAAGAACTACGACGCGCGAAGGTCTCGAAGCCCGTATCGGCAATCTGAAGGCCCGTTGCCGAAAAACTTTACTGGCAATATTTGCGGTAAATTGAAAGGCCAACACACATGAAGTACCCGCACATAACTGGAGACAGCACTGCACAGAGTCCCTATATGCTTTAAGGACGCACTGAAAGCTGTGTAATAAATAGCCCCTTGCGTAATGGGCTACGCTTTCGTGTTCATTTTTTTCTTGGTTCGGTATTTGATTTGTCAAGAGGTTCAACAGGTGGAATCAGCCTAACTAAACTATTGAACACGTAGTACCAATACTAAACAGCAAATAATTGTAAAACTCAAGAGGAGCCCAATCGTGCCCCCACTTATGAATCAATTGGGAAATTCTCCCTGACGGCTTCATATGGACTGTGGTACGCGATATTATTAATGACAATATTTCAATGTAAATGCAAATAGTACTTTTTTTGAAGAGTAATGGCTCTTCGCAGCAGCAGCAGCTCTTTCTTCAGCACAGCTAGAGCACATTTGGTGAGACTCTTGCACTACCGTGTGCTTTGGCTTCTGTGGACAAGCATCGCAAGACTAAGCCGGTAACAGCATTTGGATTCGTAGCTCACACTATGACCGAGTCTATCAAAGTGCCTCTCCACGGGTTCGCTGGATTTCGTGCCGACCGGTTGTGCCCCCGCGATCTCCGACGACAGCGCAGCTCTGACCGACCGGCTCGCCCTCCTCCATCTCCTGACACCGTGACGCGCTCGCTGAGTGGTGCCCCGTCCATCTTTATCTTCTCTTTACTTCTGTATGGTAGTGTCATCTATATCTATCCCTTATAATCCCTCTTTACTCCCATTCCTCGTGAGCCACTGTTGAGGTGTCGCACCATGATGCGGACAGTTACGGGGCTCACTTTTATCGTTTCTCTTAAGAATCACATACACAAGTGTCCCCTCCACGTGCAGCTGTCGTCAGTGTCTCGAGCTCATTGGCGTACTTCAGTTCTCGTCAACGCTGGAAATGCCCTGCCGTCACAAATCACGTCATACTGCTTATGGAAACTATCTCAAGGAAGGAAATTTTTCGCGTTTTTCATTCACAAAAAAAAGATAGTAAACGCAATCTCAATACCACGTATAGCAGTCGCCTGTCATTGGACGGTGATGTTGCTCAATGGCAGTCATCGCCAGCGTGTCGTAGCAAAGCTCATGGCTGATCTGGTTGGGATACATACTCAATCCGTTAAGATGGCAGGAGAGAAATGGGCGTTAAATACGGGGTCGCGTAGGTTAACCTGCGAGACACGAAAACAGAAGAAAAGCGGGAATAGAAGGAAGACGGTGAAAGAGGAACGAGAGCAGCTGCGAATCCAAGCACGCATAGCGGCATACCCGCATGGGCGTTCGTGTCTGCATAGTGGGATGAATTCCGGTACAGCATGCAACGACAACGAATTGCTGCGTACTTTCGAAATTGCATCGGAAGTGAATAGTCAAAAATTAGAGAGGCTGTTACCTGACTAACAATAGCAGCATACAAAGAGCACAGTTAAAGCACCAACAAAGGAAGTGATAGTGCAGTCAATAGGAACGACGCAGATACAATTCCATCATCTTATTTGCGGCCTCTTCAATATACCTTTTTTCGGGGTTGCGTCTATGCAGAAGTTTTTAACGTGACACGTGTAGTGAAGATCCTTCTCAAAATCAGTCAACAAAGATGACACGACTATTTTTGACACTCCATGCCAGTATACCGGCCGTGTTGCGGAACCCTGTTACCATGGCCGTTGAATGAAAGTGCGCACGCTCTTTCATCCAGCGGCCGTGCCTGTAGTGCAATATTCATAACGAAAAATAAACCTATGCAACACGGTTCCGTTTGTGTTGAGGGTTTGCCCTAGACTCGTGCTGGTCTCCACCTTAAGCTATTGAAAATAACTAAGCAAGAAAGGAGACGCCAGTGTGTTTTACATAAAATTATCTATATGAGGCGCTATCGACGTCATCCGAGCCATTATTGGGAACTAACGGAGTGACCAGTGTCGTTCCTGACGTCACCAGACTATTAGAAAACCGGCTCTATCACACACTTGAGTGAGACAAATGTAAGCACACCACTATTCATGTTATAACAAACACTACCAAATTTGCAGAGACAATATGTATTAAAATTTTAATAGCAATTCGGCAATAAAAACAGTGATAATGCGAACTAATATTACAAAGTTTAGCTATAATACAAAGTACGCAATGCGAGGTCCAACGCAGGTAGCGTACGCACATTACGCCGAGGAACACATTTTCACGCAATTGGCTGGCAAGGAAACATTGCAAGTAGCTGTTTCTTTAGTACTTTTCCATTCTCTGCTTTCGGGAGGGAGTCCAGGAAGATGACTCCACCGTACAGGTACTTGTAAACCGCCGTTTGTCCTGCACACGGAAGCAGAAAAAAAAAGTTACGCCATAAAAACAACACATTAGTTCCTACTAATTGCTGTGCTGATAAATGCAATCATTGAATTCAAAGTTTTAACAACCACAATGAGCAAGGGGCGTGATTCGAAACTCTGAACGGTGATTACTTCCACGTTATTGCTAAAACACGTCAGGTACGCATCCATATAGCTACTACGATTGTATAAACTAAGTGCATCATGGATACGCAAATTTCATCAACTCGAACAACTTGCCTCATATCATGCCTACGTAATAAAAATGTGTGCATAAATTGCTCGGGCTGGTTACTTTAATACTGGATTCATGTACGTATGGAAAAAATACGACCATAAATTGAACTCGACAACGTAGATTCTCCCCCGGTGCGAGTTTCTTCCATTCATTCATTGAACTAAGCTTATGCTTTGAACCTTATCCGAGTGAGCTCCCACACACAAACGTCATCGAAATAGCCATCCGCACAGCACAAAAACTTGGCAGCGTATCCACGGAGTGAATAAAGGAGAGTGGGGCGAAGCATTCGTCTATCCATTCGTTGTTGCTTCCGTCCGTCCATGCGTCTATCTGTGTGACCGTCCATGCGTCCAGCCGCCCGTCCGTGCGTGCGTGCGTGCCTGCGTTCGTCCATACATCCGCCCCTACGTCCGTTCATGCATCCAACCATGCATCTGTGTGTCCGTTCGTCCATCTATTCAACACTCCAAGTACCTCCATCTCGCATCATTTCATCATACATTCCCCATCATGTACCGCCATCCAGTGGACATTCCAAGAACTAAGCAAGAGGTAGCACGCGCACACTTACTTACGGCTTGCGCTTCGTATCTACTTCCCATTTTTTAACCACCTCGAGTTCATTCATGGTATATACTAGTTCACTGTATTCATGGCACTGCGACCCAACGCTCGCTAAACCTTTCTAAAACTAAGGAGGTTACACCCAGCGAGTATAACGTAGCAACCCTTTCTTGTCAGATAGTGCTCAATGTACATGCCAACGGCTGCTAATGGCGATCGCAGTGTGCGCGTTAACTAAAAACCGAATGGTCCTGTCTCATTCCCCATTAGCAAGTATATTCAGCACTATTTTGAATTTTCATTAGGAAATCTCACTAGCACCACCTTGGAGGTCAAAATGTTATACTTGTTACATACTGCAACGGCTACGAGGGAGGAACGGGTGCCGCTATAAGGAGTTCCGCCCCTAAAAAACAGTTCTACAGCGCGGGCGAGGCAATGAAGGAAATAACAAATATGAATGTTTGTATAGTTACGTGAAATCTGCTGTTGAAGTTAGATGCTAGCGTTGTCAAAACACTCCTCACACTGCTTACATCATTCCTCATATCCCATCAATTGCTACGCTATGCTCTACTATGCTATATTTCACCCTCTATTTCTTTCCTCACACTCGTCACTTCGCTGTCCTTTCCCGCCCCCTTGCTATACTATTCTACATGGCCGTATCATGCATGATTTCGCCTGACTGACGCTGTACATGTCTATGTGTTAACTTCTCCTTTTTCCTCACACTTTACTTTCTCGCACACTTACTATACAAATGTACTACACGCGACTACCTTCTCCTTTCATTTAGCTTACCACCCTTATTTCTCTTTTCCAGACCCTTGGAATGCTATGCGTATATGGCCGGGCCACATGTGGTTTTGTCAGCGTGACGACCTAATTAATTTGATATGTAGGGTTTAACGTCCCAAAACCACCATATGATTATGAGAGACGCCGTAGTGGAGGGCTCCGGAAATTTAGACCACCTGGGGTTCTTTAACGTGCACCCAAATCAGAGTACACGGGCCTACAACATTTCCGCCTCCATCGGAAATGCAGCCGCCGCAGCCGGGATTCGATCCCGCGACCTGCGGGTCAGCAGCCATACTAGACCACCGCGGTGGGGCAGCGTGACGACTTGAGACTACAGTACATCAAGACTACATAAACCAGCCCGGGCCCCCAGAGCGCTCCGCACTTAATATAAAGATAAATGGAAGAAGCGGCTTACCTGCGACGAGTTTCTTCAGTTCCTGCTCAATCACCTCGTGCGGCTCTGCGTAAGAGGCGTTGAGCACGACGCAAGCAGCGGGTGCCTCGCCGTACTTTGCGCTCGGCACGCCAACTACGGCCACCTCAGCGACTGCATCGTGAGTGAGCAGAATCTCCTCTAGTTCACTGGGTGCAAGTTGGGTGTCCATGCACTTGATTAGCTGCTTCAAACGCTCCACCATGTATATGTGACCCTCGCGGTCGTAGTAACCGAGATCTCCTGCACGACCAAACAGAAGTCGCCGATAGCAAACCATGTAACTTGTTAGCACAAGGGTATGGTATACTCACAAATTGCTTGTATTAAGAAGCATGTCGGCGCAGTTGATACTCCTCCTGCCCATTGACTGCGGGAGTTGAAGTACCCGCTTCAAGCTCACTACAGTCAACTCTATGAAACACCTTAGCCTACTTTACACTGAACTAGATCGTAAGCCTGATCTTTAACATCGCTCTTTTTTTTGCCACACTCAAGTGCGCTTTTCTTTCCCTCTTAGGAAACCTTTCTCGAAGAGCAATACCAAAACTACAAGAAGCCCCGCAATGGAACGATGCGAACTAATTTGGGCTATAGTGGTCCCCTTTCCACGTCAATCGTGTACAATGTTGTTTGAAACTTTTAAATAGAGGTGCCACATTTAAGCTGAAACGAAACCATGCGAGCTAAACAATATAATGCTGCTCCCTTTAGGACCACTGAGGGACTCGGGGTAGGCTCCCCTGGTTGAGCAGTTTATCGAAACGTAGAATGCATTACTGATCTTCAACCTTATGTGTAACGCGCACACCGCAGTGTTACTTGTGACATGTGCTGCTGAGAGTTGGTTGAGGCTCAGCGTCTGGCAGCTGCACTAACCTTTATTCGAGCTGTGCTTCTGTTGTTCCGCCGTGCGTGCTTCCACCAATACGTTTCATGACGACCCTTATCTGTACGTCACCTTGTGTGAGCCCGTAGTGCCCATTCACAGAACCAACTTGTGCGGTTTATGTCGAGACAAAAACGTTCAATCTGGATTATTTGCACACTACTCGGCGATTTATTTTCGAAAATCAAACCGATATTTCGATAACGCATGAAACGTAATTGTGACTATGCGGCTCTTGGCACTTTGAAAGCTTAGATGATTTTGTCAGCAATAACGCATAACTGGTACAACAGTCAACATACAAAAGTACTTGCTTTTAGAACGAAAAAGTTGAGATGTGCCCGTTTAGGTAGAGGCCAACTTCACTTCAAAAATATAGGCTACTCTACTGTGCGATGAGAGTGAACGTTAAAGAACACCACATTTCTGGAACCCACCAATTTCTGGAACCCTCCGCCATAGCATCCTTCAGTCTTACGTTTATGTACATATATACCAAGGTAATAAACATATGCCACAAATATTAATCTGGCCGGCTCGTTCTGCACCAATATTGTCAGCGAAATTATCCGGTATCCAGCGCCCAAAACAAAGAAAGAGCCGAGACACGTGGCTTCGCTAAATCCAACTGGAACCCAGCTCATTAACCAATACCTCACCGTACCACATTAATGCGTTACATGGCATTGTGCGACGCTAATTGCGAAACCTAAAGAATTCGGTGTGCTGTGCTTAATGCTACACGTTGAAATTTTAGCACTCATTGTCTCTGCGTGCCCCGAGACAAGCTGTCTGGCCCTGTTTCGTTACCGAGTGAAGTACCGCACACACAAAAACTGTCAACGCCAACTCGAAAGTAAGGTTTAGGCAGAATAAAGTAAGCGAAAAAAGGAAGTTCAGCCAAACGTGCAAGAACACGTTTTAGCTTTGTGTATGCGTTAGTGTTCCAACAGTCTCGAGTACCTGTCCGTAGCCACCCGTCGATGTCGAGCACTTCCGCCGTTTCCTCGGGACGGAGGTGATAGCCCTTCATGACGTTGGCACTCCGGACGCAGATTTCTCCATGCTCGAACGGCTCCAAAAGCTTTCCGCTGTTCATGTCCACCACCTACGACACGTCAGGCAGACACGCCGTCACCGCACGCACCACAAGGCACCGAACTCCTTCGTACGCCTTTTATAGCAGGCTCGAATGTGTATACGCTACCGGCACGTAAAGAAAATATTGACTGAAACAAACAGTCTTAATGCGGTATAAGAAAGTAAGGTGGGGGGGAGGGGGGTGACGAACTTTATCCTGCGCTGTAAAGAATATAGTCTGCACTTATTCAGCTATCGTAAAATATGCGCCGGCATTCTCCATGGCTTTTGCCTCCTTTTACATGTTCCGATTCTCGTTTGCCGTAAATTCTACACTGCGCGTTCTGTCTGCTGTATAATACAAACAAGCTGACAGACTTCCACAAGTATTAAAGCCCATCGTTTGCCAACAGAATAATGTCACACCACCCTGTACGCGATGAAACTGAACAGAAGGTTATTGGGAGCCAAATTTAACAGAATGAAAAGCACTACCACGATACCCAATAGTAAAGAAATGCCCATGGAGTTGTTTTCGCAGGTACTAGCGCGAGTGTGTTAGCGAACAAAAGCGGGTCTGTAACACTGACGTACACGACGACGCAATAGCCCTATACGTAGTTGGAAGTGCTCTGACGCCACTCCTCTACGTAGGCACCTGTGCTCCAACGTCGCCAACAGTAACGTGTGACAGATTCATTGCCAGATGTGTAGTTTGTACTTTGTTCATTCAATGAATGAATAAAGCTTGAGAGCAATATTAAAACATAGGCGGAACGCGCGCATGTTTTTTTTTTTTTTTCAGTGTAGATCGCAGCGAGATGAGACTAACCTCGCCTCTGTTTCGCATGCGTCCGTGTTTTCGTGCTTTCAGCACTGTGCAGACGCTACGCTTTACACCGAAGGTAAAATACTACACTACTGTACTGCACTTTCTCCACATAGTTCACAAAAGAGTCTTGTCAGTGCCACGCCAGTTTCTCTAGTGCTACAGGCGAATGACACTACTGATTTCGGTGCAGCGGTCGAATCGAGGGCAGGACTGCGGCCATGCCATATGCCTTGCTCTACTTGCACGAGATGAGAACTCGTTGAGTGCAGAAGCACAGCTGGCGCGAGCTGCACACGCCGAATGGAGGGCCAAAGGGCCGCACTGCTGAACTGGTGCAGACAGTGACGCCGAACTGAGGAGACTAATTTGACACCACGTTCCAGTGCTCTTTAGACTAGTTTATCCTCTCGAATTCACGCAACACTGCCCGATACAGCTAGTTTTGCATCCGCATAAATCTTGCACATGAAAGCTAAGGGACCAGCGAGGGAGTGTTCGGCATAACTTGGAGATGAAGCGCAGAAAACGCCGACAACACTGTTCGCGTCTCGAGGGCTGAGATAACGACACTAACCAAAAAAAACGAGTAAAAAGGGTGTATTTTTGTCCCACAACAATATCAGTCATCCGGCTGACCCGAGTTGCCTTTCTTGAAAACTCTGCGCAGACTACTGCCCTATCATGAATGCTATATGTAACGCTGACAACGCGCATGTTGTTCGTCACCTGGACGTACCGGGCGTGTGGCGATAATGCATGCAAAGGAACGCAATATAGAAGATTGTTGCGGGACAAAGATATGCCTTTCAACTCAACATTTTCTTAGAGTGGAGGCATTCCGCTCCCCCTCCCCTGCACCCCGGCCGAGGTGACCAGGGCCGACACCTCGGCGAATAAAAACAGGCAAGAAATTCTTGGCTTTTCGTAGCTTGTTTCACCAGTTCAACGACTTTTTGTTGGGAGGCAGGATCTGTACTCCGCAGCATGAGCTTCGCAGGCCTCTATATTTGAATTAGCACCTGTGGAGTTATCGCACTCGCACATTACGTAAAGTTGAAGCTCCCTCTCGCCCCTTGGTGCTTCCACGGACCGTCTTTTCTATCACCGGAGTGAACATGCTATGCTCAGACCAGATTTGTAAAATTTCCAGCTTGTACGTACCGCCATGTGACTGCCTCTCCAATGGTTAGGCTTCGAGCATTCGTACGCAGCCAAAATCTTTCGACAATCTCCATATAATTTTGCAGACACTCGCTGTCGTCCATATTCTGGCTGTCGGGAGGCTTTTGCAGTCATCCGGAAATAGAGAGCTGGGGCTAACTAGTAGGTCACTTCGTTGTCAGGAACGTACGTGTGGGCTATGGTCCAAATTAGGCTGATCTTTCTGTTTGGCGTTCTACCGGCCAGAACCTATGCCGGTTCCGGCGAGATCCTTTCCCAAAATACCCGATGGCCGTTTTTCTATCGCTAACAGTGAAAAAAGCTTCCGTTCTAACGCAAGCGAGCGTTATCGTAACTTTTGCAGCCGTTTCCGTGTTGCGGATTTTAATGGTGGCAGCCGATCTGGGGGCACCTCGGCTGTCGAGAACCGAGACGACCACCGCACCCGAGTTTTCCACCTATACCAACCCAGGGAGCGATGCGAAGATCGAGGAGCGCCTGCAGGTGGCGGCAGACACTGTCGGAAACTATACTGTCAGTGGTATTTCATGCTGTCGGTGAAAACCGGAATTTTGTTTTTAATCCCAATCTGCTCTGTTGCAAACGCAGCTGGGCATTGATTTGTGGGGTTTAACGTCCCAAAACCACCATATGATTATGAGAGACGCCGTAGTGGAGAGCTCCGGAAATTTTGACCACCTGGGGTTCTTTAACGTGCACCCAAATCTGAGCACACGGGCCTACAACATTTCCGCCTCCATCGGAAATGCAGCCGCCGCAGCCGGCAATCGAACCCGCGACCTGCGGGTCAGCAGCCGAGTACCTTAGCCACTAGACCACCGCGGCGGGGCAACAGCTGGGCATTGAACACCAGGGTGAAGGGAAAGCAGTTGCAAAGGTGAATGAAATCAGAATTTTGGGGCTCTTTATTCAGGAGAGTGGCTATATTGATGGTACAATGAAACAAAGACTAGAAGTGTTTGCCACGCAAGCCCTTAAAATATTTAAAAGGCTTGTGCTGAAAAGACGCGGCCAGAAGTAAGAAGCTTTCCTAAATTCACCCAAGCACACGTAATAAGCCGCGTGTGCTATGTCACGCGTTTCTTGGACATCAGGTGATAAGGGAGGAGAAAACTAGGCTCGCTCATTAGACTGTGCATAAGGAGGGCCTTAGGTTCACCAATAAGCACGTCCACAGAGGAGGTCTTATCTGTGGGAGTGCACAATACATGGGACGAAATATCGGAGGCTGTCAGAATTGCACAGCTCGATAGATTAAGCCGGAAGACCACTGGCGGAGCTATCATCGGGAGCTCGGGCACGTCATGCCTTCGTGACCTTGCTTGCACATAAGGTCACACTCGCGTGCTGAAGAGTGTAGAGAAGGTTACTCGGAGACGAGTGGCAAAAGTGTTAAGCTTGCCTCCTAGCATAATATCGCACCGCCTCAAACTGTTTCCTCAGCTTCTAATGCACGACTCATATATTCTTGAGGGATAAGGCTCTTTATCGAGCGCGCAACAATTTCCAATATATAAAATTGGTTATGCGACCTGATGAGGGACACCTTAAGGAGGCTCTTCACACTACACGATATCCATGCATCTTTAATCAGTTGTAGCGAATAGAGTAGCTGTGTGTTAGAGAACCTGTTGGTCATGCCGAAGGCCTGCGTTTGAGTCTCACTTGAAACATTGATTTTGGTGTGTTTTCTTTGAATCTTCACTTTTTGTTCACAAACAACGCTGACATTTCGTTCGCAACCAACGGCGCCGACAACTGAACGTCTGCGAAACAAGCTCTTTAACGCCATAGCGTTAGAATTATGCCAGGAGCAGATAGTTTCAGGTGTGAGTGAAAAGAAGGTTGAAACAAAAAGAAACTTACAAAAACTGAAGTCGTGTTTTTTACTCGTTTTAGTGAAATCTAGCGGCGACCGTGTTATTGTAGCGTATATAGCTCAATAACTCTACAACATGCTTTGGCACCATGAATGGAAGCCAGAAGGGGGCATCGTGGGCAACACAAATGAACAATAACAGTTCACTTGCCTTAACTTCACAGCCAGCGCAAGGAACTCCCATGTGTTCAACGGTTATTTCGTCTGCTTTGGTGGCGCTGACCAAGCCGAACGTCTCGGTCATACCGTAGAGGTTGGCTAGCGTTGACGGCGTCATCATGTCACACATATCGCGCACAAGACTGGTGGGCATAGTGCTGCCCGCGAACACCATCTTCTCCATGTGCGGCATCTTTTTGCCCGAGCTCTTTGCCTCGTTGATGAGCATCTGCATCTTCACAGGTACGCCCACCAGCACTGTGATCTGTGGGATCAAAGATGTGGTGAAAATTTTACTCGTTCTTTGTTATGTGTTGGGCCAAGAGAAAATTTCTCCTGTTACGAATAACTTGCAAGCAAAGTTTTCTTCGAATCCTCAAAGCACTGATTCATCCTCTCTGCGTATTGGTATCAATAAGCGGAGACTTTTGACGGAGTTTGCCTCCGCACTAGATTGGCCGATATGAAGGGCTGCGTATGGGACTCTAGGCGAAAATATTAAGCGAAAAGGAAGATCTTTTCACAATGAAAGAAAATTTACTTGTGGTCACCTGACGGACTGTGCATTGTTGTTGGCGGACGCGCACACGGTGCTGAAACGAGTTCATGAATTTTCTTAACCAGAAAGATTTTCACCGGGATCCGACACGGCTCCAGCGACTATCCGTGACGATAGTGACACAAAATATATACTCACAGAGCACAAAAAAAACTAAAAAAAACTACAAAAAAGTTCCGTCGCTGAGGGTCAAATGTACAGTCCCTCACTCCACACCGCGCGGCGCGTAATGACTCTGCAACAGACCGTTGTTCGGCATACTAGCAGTGGGCTATTCATACACCATTTACCATTCGCAGTACTCTGAGCTCGTTGGCACGCCGGCATCATCTCGTCACCTCGTGATGTGCGTACTTTGTACGTCTTGTGATTTCATCACAAGTTCGCGCTGAAGTTACGAGACCACTCGGTGCAGTGTCCGCATTTGAGAAGAGAGCGCGCTGCTCACACACAACGTTGTAACAACCGACATTTCGCGCTGGTCCTGTACATACTGAACAAGGATATACTTGTGCGTCCGCTGTGCGCGTTCTCTTGTTTGAGTAGCGCGCTTGGAGGGACAATTTGTTGCCCTAAAATCGTTTTCTCACCCTTGTGTTGAAACAATGCACAATGAACACTGAAGTAGCTTTGTGAAGACAAGTTTCACTTGCGTGTTATGCCAACGCTTATGACGGCGGGAACAATTTTTTTTTTTAGTGCGTGACAGAAACACTTGGTGAAGTGCCTTTTTGGGTTTGTGCATCGAAACTGCATACACTCCACTCCACCATGCGTCACGACAAAAATGACCTTATGCGTTTCTAGCATTTAGAGCCGAAGTGTTTGTGCAAGGGCAAAATCACCTCAGCTTTTATCACTGATCTACCTTGCTCATCGCGGAACGGGGAAGGAGTCAAGTGAACACAGAGTGCCTATGCTTCTAAGGTCCCATACGCAGACGAGAAGCATGACATTACACCACCAAGCCCGTTAACTTCCGAAAGACTTGCAACCAAAGCTTCCTCGTGAAAAACACTTGAAACACGTTGGAGACACGCGGCTCTGCTCCCCGTTCAGTCAATTGCATATGTGAGGCACACAGTTATTACCAACGGAATGGCATTATTGATCATTCAAAAGTTCGGGTTGAGAGTTTTTTTTTTTTTTTTGCACTGCGGACTTTCTTTTATTACACTTGAAAGTATAACCCAGCTTTAATCTTATCTCAATCACACAAAGCTGATCTATTGGAAGTGTTACATTTACCATTTTAATGTTTTATCTTGACTATTACCATGGTTCATAGCTTATGGTTCATAGCTCCACATAGCTATGAACCATGGTTCATAGCTTATGTAGAGAGGTGTCACTTTTATGTCATACCACCATTATGAATTACCGCGAGTCAGTGCCTGACCTGTATCCTCTTGCGCCAGCATCAACGTGCCTTTCACGGCGCCATCATCTAAGGCCCACACGCGATTAAATACTCAACATATGTGTTATATTTCGCCAGCAACAACTCAGCCTTTTCAAAGCTACATTTTTTTTGCGTTTTCAAGGTCACGTTTTTAAAAAAGGCCTATTCAAAGCAGAGCCTTGAAAATTATTTGTTTTTACTTTGTCTATTTCAAAGCGAGTCAATTGAAATGTGCAAAAAAAAAAGAAAACTTCGATGACGGAAGCAATGTTTACGCACCCCGTACGTCCGAACGACGTCCAGAAACCTGTCTAGTGGCAAGGAAGGCTCGCGCAGGATCGTAGTAGCTCCGTAACACGACGCAAAGATGTTGAGCGTGAAGCCAGATACGTGGGTTAGCGGATTCCAAGCGAGGTAAACATCGTCTTCCGTAATAAAGCCACACCTCCTGCAAGAAAGAAATTAGATTGGACCATGCCGTGAAATCACTTCACCCCTGTGTTCCAACATCACACTTGCTTCCGTCCAAGAAAGCCAAGTCAACACTATCGGGTGCTCCATTAAGGCCATCAAACTGCTGTTCAACGTGGCTAGTTGATTCGACAACTATCAAGAGCAACTAGAAATCTTCCATTCAAGGAAAATAAAGTGATTTATGAATTAGCTCACATAGTTTGTACTAGACGGGTGCTTACTGAACTGTTCACTTTAGCGACTTATTTCAGTGATAGATTAACTGGTGAAAGAATCAGCAGTAGCAATGCGATGTGTTAAGATTCCTGGAGAATATTTTTGAACTAGCGGAAGCCCAGTTTCTATCTTTTTTTTACTTGCAACTCAATCGGCGTATACAAGCATTTTTGCATCTAGCTCGCCCCCGTGAGCTAGACGCAAGATAGCCCCCGTGATCGGGAGTCAAACCAGTGGCCCAGCTCCCAGCAGTAGAATCGCAGAGTTCTCTTGATGAGTTACTTACCGGCTAACTTTTTTAAGAAGACCTTTTCCAAATTCATGAAACGTTTCTATCACTCGTGAATTGTCTCGGTGTGTTGACGCCCCCTTGATAAAAATCGGCACTTTTCTCAATGTAGATCAATACACAGCGAGTAACTGGGGTAGCATGCCATCACAGAACCGCATTCGCCTTAAACGCCGGTGAAGCAGAAGTGATATCAAGCCTACCCGTTAAGATAGGTTTGTTTCAATAATGCGTAATGCGAGACCATTTGTGCGCCCTATAAGGCTCATATTTCCCAAGAAAACTTCCTTTATGCGTGAAGGTCCTTACGACCTCACAATGCCCGACCATTGCCGTCGAGCGTCGCCATTGTCTCTAGTCGAAGCACATGTGCAACAGATCTGTGTGCAATGGCATCTACAGATTGCACATAAGGTTTAAAAAATGTTTTACATCATTATCTGTGCCCTATAACATCTATAGGCCTTACATAGCGCGCATGTGGTTAATAGATGAACAATCTCTATATCATTTTATATTCCGTCAATGGATCTTGGCTTTATCAGCACTTACTTCATGGACCTGCAGTATTTTTTTTAGTCACCTGAATGATGTAAATGTGGCTACGTAGGATCGGTGCGAGATTTCAACCCCTTTCGGCAGACCCGTGCTCCCCGACGTGTAGAGTATGACGACGATATCTTCGGCAGTGTCAACGGGCTCGTCCTCGCTGGGCCACGATTCGCCACCGGCATTTTGGAACCGAAGGACGTTCACGAAGCCAGGTATATCTGCGACTGCAAAGCCCTGCGGAAAACAAAGCCCCGTGAGAACCGTCGAACAGCGAAGCTGCGAGTGGATGCCTAGCGAGATGACGTGTTATAATTTCCCCGCTATATTTGAAATACGCGTGCTTACACTGCGTTGTCATTGTACTTGTCAATGTATTGTGTTATGAATGTAATTAATGAACGTATATTGCTTTCTTGGGATCTTGCGCCGCCACCTGCCATGATTTCAGGCTTCTTTATTATCATCGTGATCTAATATTTTATTAGCACCTCCGTGCCCATAGTATTGATGTTAATGCCATGAACGTCTGTCAGTGAAAATCAAAATTATAGCCCGTTTACATTTTAAACCTTTGACGGAAATAAGGCGGCAAAGATGCAAAACACTGCTTTTAGAGAGAACAAACCTTTCTACTCTTAAAGGCTGTCTGACATATGTTAAGCGAAGCTGCTCCCACCTTTATCGAAATCGTCTCCATGACCTGCGAGGCTTTAGATGAATTAGCCTCGTCCGTAAGAATCCATTCACATTTACTGTCTTCTATTTCGTACCGTAGTTCCCCTGAAAAACAGAAGGCAGTAGAAATTCAAGGAACAATGCGGGAGCAAGAACAAAATGCCACTAAGAATAGAGCAATAACAATGCCCGTCTAACAGATAAATTGCCACACGTTAGAAATATAACGTAGGAACGTTGGGCTTTACTTCTGTTTAGACTACAAAAGATTGTACAGAAAAAGTAGTTCGATTAATGTATGTCTCCTTGGTGAACTTGAAGACGGGGCCATATCGGGGGCACAATATTGACGCCATCAAGCCCACACGCATCTGTAATACATGCCCTATACTTTCTTGCCATGATTGTCTGTTAGATCTCATTGTCCGACGAAAAAAAACGAGGCCTTAATTATACACTTCTTTCCTTCATTCATACCCAGCGTCTTGTTCTAGCATACTCTGTGCCTTCAGGTAGTATAAGAGAGAATATTGATCCGTTGTCAGCCCGGAATAAGCTCACGCGGCGCCATACAGGTAGATAAAGAGCGATCCACACTGGCAGTCATGGCTACTAGTGGCACTGACTGACGCTACCACGTTTAATTGACATATATAAGCCACATAGCCACCGTGGTAGCTCAGTTGATAGAGCACCGGACGTGTTATTCGAAGGTCGCAGGTTCGGTTCCTGGTCATGGTAAGCTATCTTTTCGTCCACTTTTCTTGCTCCACGGTTACATTACAATTACTTGTAATAACCCCTATAAATTCTTTGGCATGGTTGTTACACAGTATTATTGAGATCGAACAAAGAAAAATGAGCCCGTAATTGTACACTTGTTTTCTCCATAAACACACAGAAATATAAACACATATACACACATATACATATATATGTGTGTGCGCGTGCGTGCGTGCACATGTGAACACGTAGAAAGTAGGCGCACTCACTTTCAACGAAGGCAGTCTTGGCCATGACTAGCGTGCCACCGGCAAATACGACGCCCATGCAGGCAACGATGTTGTCGAGGGAGTTTCCCAGCTGGCAGCATACTTTCGTACCTTTCTTCACACCCTCTCGGGAAAATCCCGCCGCGCTGCGCCGTATGCGGTGGAGGAGCTCAGCGCCAGTCAGATGAGCGTCGACGTCAATCTGCGATGTCAGCAAGGAGCAAGCTGGGTGGGCACCCGTGGTGTGCTGCCGGAAAGCTCCTACTGCTTTTCCCCACATCTTTCTTTCAAGAAATTCAACCGCTTCTTCAGATAATGAGGTGAAAAGGCAATTGGAGTTTCCAGCAGCCTTGCATACAAATTTTTTGTCAGAGTATACTTTTGAGACTATTACGAAAACGCATAGTAAAAATCGCAGATTTCATTATCGTCATCTGCATACTACTTATTTATCTACCTATTTCATTACATCAAATGCAAAAAAACAAAGTGGTACCAGAAACAAAAGACTGCATATTCATTAGAATTTAACATACAGAAGCAGTTGGAGTGGGGACTATGGCGACTATGACGTTAATGTGTGCCTTCTTTTGGGAGGTAGTGGCCAAGTACGACACCAGGGTGGCCAATCCTGCTCTGGTGAGGGTGTGCATTACCGGCTGTGGTCGCCAGCGAGACCACACCCCAAGCCTCATACGTCATTCCATCATCGCGCTGTTTTTTTTTTTTTTTTCATCCAATTTCTGGCATCAGGATTTGAAACACGAGCCTCTTGCATGTGAAGCTGATGCTCTGCGCTTAAGTAGGGGGTTGTGTCGCACTTCGTTAGCATTCGAATTCTACATTGACTGCGAATTAGTTTCCAACTTCACCTTCCTCGCAGCACACGTGGCCTTCCCGTAATTATAGAACTTCTTGGAAGAATAATTGACTTCGCTGCTCTATAGCTGCTTGGAACACAGACGTTACTTTGAATGGCATTTCAAGGTTATTCCTCTCTTCGGTTGATTATTACCCTACTTGCCTTTATGTGGAGGAAAAAAATCTGTCTAACTGAAGTTCCTGCTCGCAGTGCTTGGAGTAATGCTACGTTATACTTGGATAGCGGGTATGAACTTGTGTATGAAGTCTTCTCTGCCTACGGAGACATGCTTTGGTTTGCCCTACCCCTCATTGATAAGGAGGTCTATGTTTTATGAACACTCCAGTATTCCAAAATAATGGGTTTTATACGGCTTACGGTCTTTAAACTTAAGTTTCTGAGAATAGTTTACTGCGATATAGGTCAATTTTCTGCAGCCTAAAGCCTATTAGAATTATAAGTACCGTTTTCTCTAAAGGGTTCTCTCTTTGTACCACGGCGGGTACCTCGGAATATAATGCCTGGTGCACCAGTAACTATAGGCGGATGCTCGGCTGCTAATTCAAATAATTGCGTTTACTGCCAACCACAGCAGTTGCCAGTCGATGAAGGCACAATGTTAAAGGCTCGTGTACCTCACAGTTCCCATATATACATATGTATATACATACACATACACATATATTCAACGTCTCCACACCATACTGCAAGAGTAAGAACCTCTATAAACTAAGAAGTTCAAGGCGACAAAAAACCAAGCAGAAAAGAGTGCTTGCTTGTTGATTTGTAACAAAGTAGCAAGAGATTAAATGAAGGAGGCGTTTTACAGACTTGAGTCCCATAGTCCAAAGTCTGTGGGGGAACCGACGATAAAATAGCATGAAAAAAATACAAGGACAAATGGCAAGACAATGTAGTATTAACAGTTATAAAACAACTATATAAAAATAACGAAGTAGTAAAACGGTAATAACCACAACATCAATGCAATCACTTAATCTCAATTCAAAGAGGACAACATATGAGGACAACATATACAGGTTACCTAAAGACTATATTTGGTGGAATAGAGTTTGATGATGAAATTGCTGTGAATCACCATAGCTGAGTACGAAGTACTCATTTTTGTCTAAACAAAATAACTTCATATCATAATTAGTGAAACTCGGGGTAGTAATTTTGTTCAAATGTGAAGCGAGTGCGGTTAGTGTTTATTGGTAAGTCACAGTTGATGAGGTCGAAGGGTAGCCGACAGTTAACTATCTTCAAAAACAAGCAAGTAGAATTAAATTCAAATAACCCATTAATGCACAGAATGTTGTCCAAGTAATGAAATGGTGTTTGAACGACGAGAGCTGAAAATGGTAATGTGGATAGCTTGGTTCTGTATGCGTTTTACAGATGAGATGGATGAAAGATAGGTGGCCGCCCAGATAGTTGTGCCATAGTTAGAATGACTATGGATAAATGAGAAGTGGAGTGATAATGCATTAGTGGAGAAATATGGCCTAGCTTTAATTATTGCGCGAATACCAAAAACTGCCTTTATGTCTAGCAAGTGTAGACCAAAGTTAAGCATTACGTCTAAATGTACGCTCAGAAAGAAAACAGTATCACAAGCATAGATTGTATTAGGACCCATAGTTGTAGCAGCAGGGGTTAATGTTTTTGAGAAGATCGGAAAACCATGAAACGAGTTTTATAGGGGTTTATAGTTAGGTCATTATTGTTACACTATAGAAATGCTTCGCCGAGTACAGAGCTTATTTTTGGTATTAAAGATGGAACTGATTTGGCCTTACATGATACTGTGGCGTCGTCAGCGTACAAAACGCAATGTGCAGGGGATATGACTTCAGGTATGTTATTAATATGAATAATAAATGAGAGGGGACCGATAGTGGATGCCTGGTAAATATCTTCATTATCAATCTTGGTGCTAGAGTAATAACCACCTGTAAAGACCATATTTTTGTTCGGTTGAACAGGTAACTTTCCGGAAAGTTTAAAAATGTTCCAGTGATATCGTAAGATTCTAACTTATTGAAAACAATAGAATGATCGAACGTGTCAAAGCGTTTAGTTAAATTCAAAAAGACTGAACTTGAGAAGTTATAGCTATCAATGGAATGTTTCATGAAGTCTGTCAAAAGTAGCAGAGCATGGTCGATCTTCCAATATGAAAAGCAAACTGGAAAAGTTTAAGAATATTAAATTTCGAAAGATAAGCAACGCTTTACAAACAGATTTTCAGCTACCTAATTATGGAAAAATAAAGATAGGCGTATAATTTTATTATATTCCACGTCTTTCCTGAAAATGTGTATAATTTTCGCATAGTTTAATGAGTCAGGAAAAGAACCCTTAGAAAAAATGAGATTGATTATATGGGTTAAGGGCTGAGAATTGAGCAACCATCTTTAAAAATGATGGAAATATATGATGTCACCTGCTTCACACCAACTTTACTAAAATGCCAGTTACCCTCCAAATAAAAGGAGTTATGATTAAAATTACCATGTTGAGTGCGTTTCTGAGAGAACTAATCTGCCTCTTCACTTAAGTTATCGGCATCTCCCTACTTAAGGGAGACTTCGTTGTTGAGATAAGTTACACAAGGCTCTTGGCTATTACATAAGCAATTCTTATACTTGAAACTGATGGACTGCTGCCAATATATACTCGTTCAAAGAGCTGCTTCCCAAGACCCCTTCCGTTGTCCCCGTTTTCTGCGCGAGGGTTTCATTGCATGAAGCCAGAAAGGCGGTGGGTTAACGCCTTTCTGGCTTCAGACGCGCGAGTTCAGACGTGCGAGTACATCGTCTAGTTGCTTATTTCCTTTGTGTTCTGCTCCGCTATTTCACCGTGTTCTACCGCAAAAACTCAGCTCCCCGTGCATTGGACAAACTGGCGAGTTGCTCCGCCTATAGAGTGTGTATGCCAACATTTGGGGCTTTTTTTTTTATCTGAGGGCCGCCATGGTAGAATTGTGGTTACGGCGCGTGGCTGCCGACCCGAAGGTTTGGTAGAGACCGATGTACTGCGCGATATTGGTGCATGTTGAAAAACACCAGTTGATCAAGACTTCGAGAGCTCGCCATAACGGCGTTCCTCGTGATCAATGTTTTGGGGTATCGCGAGAGTGAATTAGGACAAATCAAACATAAACGATACAATTTGGACCAATTACCTCCACAGATATGTGCCGAGAGCCAATGCGCGCAGTCACCTCCAGTATTCACACAGATACATCGATACATCCACTCTAATTAGTGATAATGGAGTGCCACCGCATATATTCCAGTATGTGAAAGCTTGTGCCCAAAAAACGGGGTGCAAGCACGTTCATTATCTTGGAAAGCGACATTGTTTAGCAGTATTGGTGCATACACGTCTGTAAAGCGTTTACGTCGAGCTCAACGACAGCTGTCGGCATCTGTTTACGTAATATTAATATCTGGGGGTTGTACGTTCGAGAGCTACGATACGATTGCGAGAGACGCCGTAGTGGAGGGCTCCGGAAATTTCGACCATGGGGTATTTAACGTGTACCGACACTACACAGTACAAGGGCCTTTACCATTGACATTTTTTACGTATATGGCCTATGAATTCAGTGGAAGACCGCAAGGACAAATAAGCTTTCAAGAATGTTGTAATGCTGTCGACCACTGACTTACGTTACGAAACTACTAAGGATATCCATAGAGACAGACGAATTTCTCGTACACTGGGATGCTCTTCGAGTCTGGGCATCCTTATCGCCGCAGATAGAGGGTACGCTGCTATAGTTCCACATGTCAGATTCCGGGTAGCGTTGTGCTGCTTCGTTAGCGATTAACATGGTATGAACATTGATATTCGGCTGATGGGGCGTTCCCTCACGTTAAAGTAATCTTCTTTGCCCACCCGTCTGTTTGTGTTATGTCTTCGTTTTCTTAACAATACCGACATTCCTTCACAGTGCACACCGTCAGAACTTTGTGCATTTACGTTAGCAATTTCTCATGCAAGGTCTGACTTCATCAAGCTTGTTAGCAAACTGTATCGCTGAAGCATACTACAATAGGCTTCGAGAGGAGTAACCACCCCAGATTTATTAGAAAATATAGTTGCAAATAGAACCTAAGCGACAAGTGGCAGTTAGACTGCGATTACGAAGACTTAAACGTGCCAGAAAGGGTGCAAAACAAAGTTCTACGTATCGTCTCGCACAATGTCAGCTTATCGGCCAAGGACAAGTGCAAACGGCTGGAGGCTTATCGGTTGCCAACTCTCAGCCTGGCCCAGTGGAGAAGCACTGGTAAACGCAAATGCGCGTATTGCGTCATGGAACGGAATTACGTACTACAATAAAGCATTTCCGCAATTATGAAGCCACGCATGCCAATTAGCTCGAACAACGTTTGAGCCATGGTCACTTCACGCGTACAGAACTTGAACCAGGTGTCCAGTAATCTACACTTAGTCGTGCGGGGAGGTTAGCTGCGCTGAAGAAAATAGTATGCACTAGATTATTAAATACCGTAGCCTGGAAAGCGCTACATAATACGTTTCAACTTGAATTATACACATTCACAGCGTATTTTTTGCTCCCCCTTATGTAATGCCCTCGGGCCTTTAAGGATGCAATAAATGAAAAAAAATATATACAAGTACCTTCAGAGTAGAAACAGATGTTTCATGCATCTTGGCAAGGAACAGAACATGAGGAAACTGTAGGAACAAGTTTTTTATGCTGCCATTGACCACGTTTTTTAAAGTGATGTCAAGTTGTTGAAAATGCAGATTCATGCTCACCACGATAATAGAACTACATAAATGGTGTGGCGAAGTATAGTTATCGGGACAAACAATTCCACTTAGAAAAAAAAATAAGGCAACAGGTGACAGCATCCTTCTCGTTTAACCCTCACGCAGCGCCAATCGAGTAACTTATTAAAAAAAAGAAAGAAAAGAACAGTAAAAAACTAAGAAAAAAATGGCCCTGTATATGCATGTTTCACTGCAAATGTCGTTGAAAGACTATAGTCTTGCGTGTGGAGAGAGAGAGAACAAAATGTTTATTTGACGTTCTGTGCGAGAAAGTCGGCCAATTGTATTCTGGAAGCGCTGTGTTTGAGTCGATTCCTGCAACGAAGGCGAACGAGCGCATCGAGGCACGTTAGACACGAGCGCTATCTGGCAGTTACCTTCGAAAAAGAAGCAAGGCCCGCGCGCACACGAAGAAACATGCGTGCCTGTCTCGGAGGCGATAAAATGTAGAATGCAAAGCGACGGCCAGGTGCCACCACCGTGTCGTCTTAGCAAAGCGTTGGATACTCTTGCCTTTTTGAACATCGCGTTGCACTGTCAGCGCAGCGTGATTAACGCTACGGTCCTTAGGCCTACTTATGTGTGCCTTCTCTAGTATAAAGACACACATACGAAATATTGACTTGTTATAGTGCTTCAGATATGCACAATAGTTGCCTTTTAATTGACAATCGCTGAATATCGCAGTAAGTATGAACGCTGAAAATTGAGCAATATTGGTCAGCGCTGCGGATAGAGTTGGTGGTTTGGGGCATTGATTGATGCTGTTTGGGGTATCGTTACGGCGGCGAAACAGACAGACCAAAATTTTGGCATCAAAGGTCCCCAAGGAAGACTATCGTCTTTAAAACTAAAGTTAACCAAGCATTGGCTCGGTTGGCTACCTCCTACTGTAGTGGGGGAAAGCAGGAATAATGAATGAGAGAAAGAAATAGCAAGAAAGGCACCGGCACATTAGAGTGCACCACTTTTGTTGCATTACAGCCAAGCAAGACCAGCGCTGGCGCTCTCGAGTATCTTAGCAGACGGCGTAGTATATCTCCCATGTGTCCGTATGCACCGATATCCTTCGATGCGTGGCCTCACTGAGACGTGTTCGCCAGAATAGCGGGCGGCAGTGTACAATCTTTTTTCCGAAGTTTCTGCCTCGACACATCGTCTGCCAGGACCCATTGCACCTATAAAAGTGTTCCCCGAGAAAATTATATATCCTTGATTTTCCATGGGAGACGTAAATATGTTGCGCTAAAAAAAAAAATTGACGAGTTGGCTAAGCCCTGTCCCGCCAACAAATATGGCATAGCACCCCCAGTGCAGGTGTATTTTGCTTTATTTACTAATCAAATCCTGCGGACACGTAGTGCGAGCAATAAAATGATACAATAGTGAACATGTTGAAAAAAGAATAAACGAAACAAGAACACTAGGTAATACGTTTCTGCGCCGCCTCGAAATTCCTCCAACGGTCAAGGAACTATTACTTTCTCGCTGGGATATTCTCGTCACACGTTGCGACATCGACATCGTAACGCGACTTCAGTCTACTCCCATCAGTTCCGATCAGTCTGTTATAACGCGTTGATATGCCAATGTGCACCCGTACTTTTCTTGCTTGTCTGTCGTGCGCAGTAAAGTATTTGTTTTGTACGTATCTGCACTTGCGGGGAGAACATCGTACAGACGACAATCTAGAATTTTTGATAATTGATAATGTGTTGTCGCGCTCAACGAGTTGAAGTACGACAACGCTGCGTGTATAGGCTCACGTGTTTCTTGAAGTAGCAAGCGGTGAGGCGATAATGCCTATAAAACAAAATGAAAGCGAGAAAACAAAACTTATCTCGTCCTCGCGAGCTCGGAGTGGCTCAGCAATACCGGAGTGTCTAGTAGCGCGAATTTACAAGATAATGTAGCCGTTACGCATCTCAGGTGTTAACCTCACCTTACGACACTGATTGTACATCAGTAACGTCTCATCAAACCGTCCCACAGGTTTAGACAGACCACCACAATCTTTTAAGTGGAATCTGTCTACAAGGACGCATGTATCCATGCATACGTTCGTGGTCTGTCCTTTCGAACTCAAAGACATGTATGTATACAAATTCAAGGTCGCCTCGTTCTGAAAATTCCCAATTTTACTGCTTTAGATGATGAAACCAGGAATTGATTATGGAATATTTCAGTAAAGGAATCATTTTAACAACCTAGAGACCAACATGCATTTATACAAATACACCATTGTGCATGCATTTCACCCCCGTGTAAATGCAACCACCACGTTTCGGTATGCCCCCGTCCATGAGTTTAGTAGCGGAACACTTGGTAGCCGAGTGAAGACCACGCAGCTGCAGCAGAAATGAAGACAGCGTGGTTCCGATTGCTGATTATCATCGCGTTGACTGATCTTGCAAATTCAAGTAGCTTTCTATTTTAAGCAGTTTTATACCGCAGTTAAACGCTTCAGTACAACCACCGCACAGCCTACAAATTTGGCGCGTGACATGTTTCAAGCAACAGAACGCTATAGCAACTCGCTTGCTGGGCCTGGAGTGTATGAGACTCGTATGTTTTCATTGCAAGGAGGCCGATGCCATGGTAAGGTTCACCGCTTATAAAAAAAAAAGTATATCGGACGACGTATATGGAGCCCATACGCTCAGCATTGCACTAATGTGCTCGGAAACGCACGCAAACACTACTGGAAGCAATCGACCGCAATACCTACTCGACAGAAGCGAGTGAAACTTGCACGGCAGCACTTCTAACTGGTGACAAAATTTATTGTTTATGTTTGACTTTCACAAACTTTCCAGTTGATTATGTGGGATGGCATACGGAAAAATTGTGTTATATCGCATCTAACTAAACGTACATGTTTGCATGTGTTGGTTCGATTGTAAGGTGCCGCCTATGGCTATCCCATTTACCCTGAGAAGTCACTTTTATGAACGTTTACTGAGGTAGCTACGAGCACCATAGCTAAATTCTAAGCTTATCACGTTTCGTTATAGTTAGGTTGGACATAGGATTGTACTAGAAAAACAGCGGTGCTATTTTCGTAGAGAGAACCTCATTAGAAAAGGATATGAAACAATCTGCGAGACGTAAGTCGCACAGTAAACCAGTTCTCTCGCGGTAAACTTCAAATGCCGCCTCGCAGAGCATGCGCATTTAGCTATTCAAATCAACAAGCGCGAGACAAAGATAGCCGCCAGATTCAATGAGTGTCGAGGCCTGTGTACTCACAGCGATCACCTTGTCGGCGTACTTCTGTAAGCGGTCGCGTATCAGCTGGGGCGCAGAGATGCCCTCGTAGTCGTCGAGTGTGAACGGCGACTGCAGGACGCCATCCACGATGCGGGCAGTCATTGTGGTCCTTCGTCAGCGTTGTGTAGAGGCCTATAGGAGGATGCGATGCGGACAGTGGTTTCAGGTGATTAAAAAAGATATCTTCAGTGTGGGGTCTGTCTCTTAGTATTTGCTAAAGGATATTGTCTTCGAGCTGGAAGCAGCTGGAACATCGAGTTAAGCAACTTCGATTATCGAAAAAATATATACAAAGGTCGAAAAGTGCATTTCAGTATGTACCAGTGAGACACAGGACAAGAAAATTTCTGCGAACTGTGCTTTTAGCTAAAATATTTAATTTAAGACCCTGTATATAGTGAAACCTTTATGTACATATCGGTCAAAAAAATTGACAGGGAATGGTCATTCGAAACAAATAACCGGAAACAGCAGAGAATCTCCAAGAAACTTGCTTTCCTACGTACCACTTCCACATCACAAAAATGAATGTTATCCAAAAAAAAAAGAAGGGTATAGAGACCCTCCATTACTGAAAGGGGGTGAAGTGGAACTCCGATGGTACCTGCAAGACGTTTACATGAGCTTGGAGAGCTTTGACTTAATGGTTTCTACTGCAGTTCATTGGCTCGCAGCATCGCCAATGGTTCGACAGCACCAAATAATTTCACGTACAAATGTACGAGTCTTCACGCTTCTGCAGACAATATCACACGAGGACCGCTCACAGAATAGCAAGTATGAACTTCGGTCCCACCCAATCAATGAAAACCATTTATATGCAAACATGACATTACGTATACACACTCATCGGGAGAACTACAGTGCTTGCGTACCTAAATTACAGCAGAAACAAGAAACTTCACTGCCATGCCGACAGTTGAGAAGCATCTTTTACATACGATAAATAGTTCTGGGGTCACGAAGAACCGGTTCCGCAAGCACATAATACTTTCATGCATACTACATCCGTACTCAGAGTGCCCTGTACACGCCATCAGAACAACTAAATGCTGAAATGTTGGAATTCACATCTGTGTTGACACGCTAAGTCCGGGAGTACATTCAGAGATTTTTGGTTAATTACAATGGCACACACGAGCAAAAAAAAAAAAAAAGAAGTCATCGGTGCATTAGTCCCTGCAGCGCTGTAAGGGTCGGCAATTCCGAGAAGCCCCGAAGCTGACAGTAATAAAGAGGGTTTTGGGGGCCTCAAAATCCCGGACTGCACGAGTTCATACGGTTATAACAATAACGCTAAGAAAAAGAAAACGGAAACAAACACTGATGCACTGCGTGTACCTTGTCCTTCATTGCGTATATACAGCCGCAAAAACCCGGACACTTCCCTGCATTCCTATAGCGTATAGAAAAACCTAAACCAGTCTAACCAATATGAACGTGTTGAAGTAGCTACTTTACTTAAAACAAGTTTCGCGCTATCAAATTGCTGTCGGGAGGCAGAAAAATCTGCGTTATTCACTAAAAAAAATTATAACCTGTTATTGGGAGAAGCGCAAAGATATTCTTCGTCGTCTTGAATGTGAACAATAATTTCCAACTAAACCAGCACCAAGCACAAGTCTGAAATACTTGTATGATAATACTGATGAATGCGTTTATATAAGCAATGTTCGTCTACGCTGTACAAGGAAGCTGCATGGACCATTTCTCTTGAAGGATGGGTGCCTCGGCCTCCGTTACAACTGCACGCACACGGCACAATAAACAAGGTGCGAGTTCGGGGGTGTAGTCAATTTGTTTTTTTCTGGGTGAGGGGGGTGAACCATACATTGTTAATGCGTTCATGCGTTTGCATGCGTGCGTATATATATACGCAAGAAAATTAATAAGGTGGGGGCAAAGGCAGCGTGAAAACCACCAACCCCCCTTTTGGTGCCCCTGGGGATCGAGTGTGGTCCCCGCGCTGCCATCAAATGCTTGCTTCCATGGTATTCATAGTTGCTCAGATTAGATTTGAACGGGCCTCTTTCGGTAATATTAAGCTAAATGCGGCTGCGCAAAACCGAGTACAACAGACTTTACGCTTCAACTGAACAGAACACTGTGTAGCATTGATATATGGCACAGGCAGGAACGCCAGTGAAAGAAGGGAAGGAAGAGTTGTTGCTGCTCGCGCTGGCTCCACTTGGCAGCTGGTCGGCTTTACCTCTGCGTTTTCCCCAATAAACGTGTCTTCGGTTCGCTACTAATATAATTGATTGATATGTGGGGTTTAACGTCCCAAAACCACCATATGATTATGAGAGACGCCGTAGTGGAGGGCTACGGAAATTCCGACCACTTGGGGTTCTTTAACGTCCACCCAAATCTGAGTACACAGGCCTACAACATTTCCGCCTCCATCGTCGCTACTAATATAGTTCTCTCGGTCTGCACAACGACGCGCAAGAGGTGATAGCCGAGACAGCAAATATCGGGAGGGAGTTTCAAAAGTACTGCTACTGAGAACCAACAAACAAGGCCGCTATGTTGTTCAGCCCACTTTGCAACCCTTATAGTTCGAGAACACTATTGTTAAGGTAGAAAAGCGCGCAATCAGCCTTGTGTGATGCCTCGTGTATACTACTGTACTCAGCTGTCGCAAACCTGCCCCAAGAGCAACGAGAGTGCATTGTTTATCTATAAAGCAAAAATCGAAAAAAAAAACATGAAGGAAACAGTATCAGTGACTATGTGTGTAGGTGGGCGGGGTAGAACGGGTGAGGGAGCGACTAAAGCCGACAGTAGCGCATACAGATAGCAACTGTCTCCTTCTTTTTCCTCTCGTTGGCTGTCTTCTTCTGCTTCTACTTTCCTTCTATCCTTTTTATCCCTCCTTCACCCCACCCCTATAAGGCACTGCGCCGTGTCGCCTGAAGGCAGACAGAAATTAGGTGCCTTTTTCCTCTTCATTGTAACCACTACCCAACTGCGACCTACATTCGCGAGAAGAGCACTTCAATTTACCTGGTTTCGGTGGGACGACAATGAAAACGCAATGTCGCATTTCGCGACACCACCTCGAAAAAACGTCAACAAAGTTTCCTCGCGCTACAGAAACTTCTGCCACCGTAAACTTATCGCTCTGTAAGATTTTAAATTGAAACTGTTAAACCACAAAACGTGGGGTATCCCGCATCGCATTTAGCTGTTCACAGAAGACCTACACACTAAAACACAAATTCTAGCGCTCCATTTAATGGCCGGTCAAATGCTGCGGCACAAGTTGAAGAAACCGCGCTAAAGCTTATAGAGACACATGGACTCACCTCCCGACACAACACGACACCTTCCGTCAGTGAGACAACGGCTAGGGATTCCTCGGTGGCCTCGACACTTCTGGCGCCGGCAAACGCGCACGAACGAGGGCGTACACACGAATACACACAAACGCCTCGAAATCTGCGTGTTTGTATGGCGCGTCGTTGTGGCACTGTCACGTGACGGATAAGAAGCTGGCCGGGATGCCAAGAAATAAATGAGGGGCGACTCGGGCGCCGCCAAACAAGCCGGTAAGCGAAGAAGCGATAGCGGGCCTTCGGCATCCGCTCGATGTCGGCGCGCGCGATGATCAAGCCGTGCGAAATCGCTCGCTGGCTTACGTCACCGTACCTGATCGGTGTCAATCGACTCCCCTCCCTTCCCCCTTTCTGTCGAACTTTCGCCTCAGTTTTCACGTAAGAGGCACCTGTACGCACGCCCCAACAGTCGGTCGCTGAGGTCGAAGCGCAGTGCTCCGAATGGCTGGAGGTTATACGAAGTTCATTGCCCTTGCGCTAAGCTCACAGCACTTTCCAATACAGAGTGGGGGGGGGGGGGGGACCGATATTCAGCGCAAAAATGTTCAGAGACAGGGTGAATTTATTGATATGTGGTGTTTAACGTCCTAAAATCACCATATGAATATGAGAGACTCCGTAGGGGAGGGCTCTGAAAATTTCGACCACATGACGTTCTTTAACGTGCACCCAAGTCGGAGCACAAGGGTCTACAGCATTTTTCGGCAGTGACAGAGTGAAGTGGCGTGGGAAAAACAGCGAACTTCACAGGCTGTGTTAAAGGAAGGGAAACGAAAAGATAGTAAATGTATATCGAAGTTAATTAAACGAGGAAAGGCGACCTTATTATGACTTTTTAGATGGGAACATTTGGACATTAGGTAATGATGTGTGTAATAATTATTATGCACACAATATTCGCGTATTTAGTATTGTTCACATTCATGAAATTGCTGAAAAACTACTTGAAGCAGCTGAAAAGCACCCTTTTTCGCGAGCTGCAGCAATCACAGCAAGAGAAAATCAACAGAACTGAAACTATCCCAGCAAGAGCGTTGATATAGCACAAGGGTCTGTCCGCCGTGGTGCAGTAGCCGTGACGATGCTCGGCTACTGACTCAAAGACCGCGGGGGACACGCTGGTCGCATTTCGATTGGGTGAAACGGTATAAGCCCCTGTTCTGGCCGATGTCAGTGCACGTCAAATAACATCAGCTGTTCGAAATTTCCAGATCCCTGCACTAAGGCGAGCTTCATAATCATATCATGGCTCTGACACGTAAAACCCTAGAACTTGTCACGTCAAGAGCACAGCAACACTTTCCGACCCTGTCACCTTTTAGTCTTTGATTGATTGATATGGGAAGTTTAAAACACCCCAAAACCAGCATATGATTATGAGAGACGCCGTAGTGGAGGGCTCCGGAAGTTTCAACCACCTGGGATACTTCAACGTGCACCCAAATCTGAGCACACGGGCCCACAGCATTTCCGCCTCCACCGGAAATGCAGCCGCCGCAGCCGGGATTCGATCCCGCAACCTGCGGGTCAGCAGCCGAATACTTTATAACCACTATACCACTGCGGCGGGGCCTTCAGCCATTGCAGAACACGACCTATAGAACAGAATGTGTGCGACCGGTTATGAATGCGTCACCGATTTTAAGACTCGGAAGCGTAGAATGGTACCGCATCCCGGCAACTATAATGCCGATAAGAGTTAGTCAAAACAGTGTCAATGAGCACTGCGCATGCACGGGTGCTGGTCCTGGGACTTCTCTTGGTGAGGGCGCTGCGTGAGCGCGGTATGTCTAGCTCGCCTCACTCCCTGGTGCATCTCAATAGGTGTTATGTCTAGCTCTAAATATATATATATATATATATATATATATATATATATATATATATATATATATATATATATATATATATATATATATATATATATATATATATATATATATATATATATATATATATATATATATATATATATATATATATATATATATATATATATATATAGTGTGGACCCTTTCAGCGCTTCGCGAATGTGGAGGCTTCGCGGATGGATGCGGTCTCGAAAACGGTTTGCGTGCGCTTAGGAATGCGGAAGAATATATGCGCGGGTATGCATGCACGTTACGTGGCACCAGGTGCCTTTTAAAACGAAAAAACAAACTGACCGATCAATCGCAGAACAGGACCGTCCTGTCGCCCGTCGTCGACAACCATCGCGGAAGCTAAAATCTGAAAGCAGCGCACTACACCTCTATCGCTCAATAAAGCATGTGAAAAAAAACTGAGCCTAGGTAACGAAAATTATATACTTCGAGTACGACGAATAATTGAAAGAATTAGGGTAAACAACATGACAAAATTACGAGCACCAAACGACGCCTTAACTAAAGCGTGGTAAAGTGTTGCTACGTAAATAAACGTAATTCAATCAACTAAAAGTAAAAAAAAAAGTTGCGAACAGTAATAGTATAAATTCAACTCGGTACTTCATGATAAGATTTGTCATGCCAAACAACGACTACAAAGAAGTGGACAATTTAATCAACCAATGAGTTGATAATGATAGTTAATTAACGTTGCGCTTAAAGGATTACACATACATTTGTCTATAACGTTGCATAGCGCGCGAGCACGCTATGCAGCAAGCATACCTCCGAATGTGTTGTCGCACTGCTAAGAGGGACCAACCAGATGTTTTTAAACTCTAAGTAACGACAACCTATACGTGAGAGACCGAGGCCTGCATGCTTGGGAGGCCGCACACGCACAGACCGTGACTATTTTTCCGCGGGTTTGCAACGCCGACGAGTGACCACCGATTGGGCCCCACGAATTATTTTGTGGCACTTCTACTGTGTGTACACGTGACAAATACAGAACCTCGGTAACTATGATGAATGACACTTCATGCTGATGGCGCTGTCACCAAACAGTCTTTGGAAGTACCGTTAGATCAAGTACAGGCTTGCGGAACAGCAGACTAATATTGTGAACTCACAAATAGGTTAATGTGCGCGCAATCAGCTAATGCGCTATGAACAATACTTTCTTGACTCCCATGTGCATGCCCAACGTTTAGCATTATTGTAATTATATTTTAGTGCCCTAAAGTATTTTAACTGCGTAGCTATTGAAGCCGCCGGGAAAACTTTGGTAGTTACATGAAACTATGGGTGGATAAGCGCCACAGGAACTGGGCTAACGCTACTACACCACTATTATTTAACGCTGGCTTGGTGTTCTTCCTTCCTCCTTCTTCCACATGGTGTACCGATACAACAGGTGCCAGCGTTAAACAAAAACTTTTATCGGTGAAGTAGAGTACGTGAACGTACAGATGAGACAGATAAATCAAGAGATAGAAATACAAGGAAAATATGTAGAGAGAAAGAAAAAGAGATAGAAATCAACAGATACGAAAAATATGTGAACAGCGTATGGCAAGCGCACGCTGGCATATGAAGCGTGCAGTCTGCTCGGCATCCATGATGAGAAAGGGAATTCACCTTCTTTCGTGATGCAGTAGCACTCCTACCCCTGCTCCTTCCCCACTCCCTCGCTATACTTTCTATTTGCTGCCCTTTTCTATACTATGGGGTTGCGGCGATGGCGTAGTGGTTAGAGCATCCGCCTCGCATGCAAGAGGTCCGTGGTTCAAATCCCGGTACCGCGCAGTTCCCAACCGGATTAAAAAAAAAAAAATCCGCGTGTTGATGGAACTGCATTAAGAGGCCTGGGGTGAGGCCTCACCGGCAAACACCGCCGAGAACGCACTCCCTCACCAGAGAAGGATTGGCCACCCTGGTGCAGTATCTGGCCACTACCTCCCACATGCTTACATCAAATAACTCACGGCCCTCAGACCCCAGCAGCTGCAAAGCAACTGACCATGGCGGCGGTCAGATCTGCAACGCAGCAGAGGGTGCTAAGAATCTCTGGATCCGGACAGGCCGCCATTGGAACCTGAACTTGGCAACGTTTAATGCTAGAACCTTATCTAGTGAGGGAAGTCTAGCTGTACTATTCGAGGAGCTAGAGGGTGTTAAATGGGATATAATAGGGCTCAGTGAGGTTAGGAGGACAGATGAGGCTTATACGGTGCTACAGAATGGGCACGTCCTTTGCTACAGGGGCTTGGCAGACAGACGAGAACTGGGAGTGGGGTTCCTAATTCACAGAAACATAGCTGGCAACATAGAGGAATACTATAGCATTAATGAAAGGGTGGTAGGTATCGTAATTAAACTGAATAAAAGATACAAGATGAAGGTAGTACAGGCTTACGCGCCTACATCCAGCCATGATGACGCTTCAGTTGAAAGCTTCTATGAAGACGTGGAATCGGCAATGAGTAAGGTAAAAACACAGTATACTATAGTAATGGGCGACTTTAATGCAAAGGTAGGGAAGAAGCAGGCTGGAGACCAGGCAGTAGGAGATTATGGCATCGGTACTAGAAACGCCAGAGGAGAGCTACTAGTTGAATTCGCAGAACGCAATAATTTACGGATTTTGAATACCTTCTACCGAAAACGAGAAAACCGCAAGTGGACATGGAGGAGCCCTAATGGCGAAAATAAGAACGAAATAGACTTTATAATGAGTGCACAACCTGGAATCGTGCAGGATGTGGAAGTGATTGGCAAGGTACGATGCAGTGACCATAGAATAGTACGGTCTCGAATTCGCCTAGACTTGAAGAAGGAACGACAGAAACTGATACGCAAGAAGCCAATCAATCAGCTAGCACTGAGAGGGAAAGTACAGGAATTCAGAGTGTCGCTGCAGAACAGGTACTCGGCTCTTAGTGAGGAAACGAACCTTAGCGTAGATACAATGAATGATAATCTAACGAGTATCATTACGGAGTGTGCAGTGGAAGTTGGAGGCAGGGTAGTTAGACAAGACACTGGCAAGCTTTCCCAGGAAACGAAGAACCTAATTAAAAAGCGTCAAATCATGAAAGTGTCAAGTACAACAGACAAAATAGAACTGGCAGAGCTTTCGAAGTTGATTAATAGACGTAAGGTATGCGATGTAAGAAGGTATAACATGGAGAGAATTGAACACGCTCTGAAAAACGGAGGAAGTGTCAAAGCATTGAAGAGGAAACTTGGGATAGGCAAAAGTCGGATGTATGCACTAAGGGACAAAGAAGGCAAAATAACTACCAATATGGATAGGATAGTTAAAATAGCAGAGGAGTTTTACAGAGATCTGTACAGCAGCCGTGACAACCACGGCCTTAATACTATAAGAACTAGCAGTAACCCAGATTACACCCCACCAGTAATGATAGAAGAAGTCAGGAAAGCTTTGGAGAGCATGCAAAGGGGCAAAGCTGCTGGTGAGGATCAGGTAACATCAGATCTGCTGAAAGATGGAGGACAGATTGTGTTAGAAAAACTAGCCACCCTGTTTACGAGGTGTCTCCTGACGGGAAGAGTACCAGAGTCTTGGAAGAACGCTAACATCATCTTAATACATAAGAAAGGAGATGACAAGGACTTGAAGAATTACAGGCCGATCAGCTTGCTCTCTGTAGTATACAAGCTATTTACAAAGGTAATTGCTAACAGAGTAAAGAAAACATTAGAATTCAATCAACCAAAGGAACAAGCAGGATTTCGAACAGGCTACTCAACAATTGACCACATTCATACTATCAATCAGGTAATAGAGAAATGCTCAGAGTATAACCAACCCCTATACATAGCCTTCATAGATTACGAGAAAGCGTTTGATTCAGTAGAAATATCAGCCGTCATGCAAACACTGCGGAATCAGGGCGTAGATGAAGTATATATAAACATTCTGGAAGAAATCTACAGGGGATCAACTGCTACCATAGTGCTTCATAAAGAAAGCAACAGAATACCAATCAAGAAGGGTGTAAGGCAGGGGGACACAATTTCCCCAATGCTATTTACCGCGTGCTTACAGGAGGTTTTCAGAAGCCTAGAATGGGAACAGTTAGGGATAAGAGTCAATGGAGAATACCTTAGTAACCTGCGCTTCGCCGATGACATTGCATTGCTGAGTAACTCGGGGGACGAATTGCAACTCATGATTACGGGGCTAGACAAGGAGAGCAGAAAGGTGGGTCTTAAAATTAATCTGCAGAAAACGAAAGTAATGTACAACAACCTCGGCAAGGAGCAGCGCTTCGAGATAGGTAATAGTGCACTTGAAGTTGTAAAAGACTATGTCTACTTAGGGCAGGTAATAACCGCAGAGCCGAATTACGAGACTGAAGTAACTAGAAGAATAAGAATGGGGTGGAGCACATTTGGCAAGCACTCTCAAATTATGACAGGTAGTTTGCCACTATCCCTCAAGAGGAAGGTATATAACAGCTGTATCTTGCCGGTACTTAGCTACGGAGCAGAAACCTGGAGACTTACAAAGAGGGTTCAGCTTAAATTGAGGACGACGCAGCGAGCAATGGAAAGAAAAATGGTAGGTGTAACCTTAAGAGACAAGAAGAGAGCAGAGTGGATTAGGGAACAAACGGGGGTTAAGGATATCATAGCTGAAATCAAGAAGAAGAAATGGACATGGGCAGGGCATGTAGCGCGTAGACAGGATAACCGCTGGTCATTAAGGGTAACTGACTGGATTCCCAGAGAAGGGAAGCGGGTTAGGGGGAGGCAGAAGGTTAGGTGGGCAGATGAGATTAAGAAGTTTGCGGGTATAAATTGGCAGCAGCAAGCACAGGACCGGGTTAACTGGCGGAACATGGGAGAGGCCTTTGTCCTGCAGTGGACGTAGTCAGGCTGATGATGATGATGATGATGATTCTATACTATACCCTTCACCGGTATGCTTTACTCTCTCCTTCGTCCTTCCCCTCCTCCCAACCCTAGCATGTCGTTTCAACTTTACTTCCCTTTCCCACTACTTTCAAAAGAATCTTGTGTTTACCCTCTCTCTTCACTCTTCACCCTCACTTCTTTTTTCCTGCCCAACACAATACTACACATGCCTAAGGCATGTTCTACCCTCTCCCTTTTTTCTTCCTCTTTCGCTCCCCCTAATTTTCCTTTCCCGCTACTCTTGTTTTACATGCATGACAATGCTATGTTCAAAAACAAAATGCTCTACCATGTTGGAGATGTCGGCTTGAACTTGAAGTTCACGCGGTTGTCAAGAACAAAGGAAATGTAGTACGTGAGATAACCAAAGCAGAAATCGTTGAGCGGTTTGAAACGCGATTTGTTTGCACGCCTTCGGTCAGTTTATCTGGTGTCGTCTTCAGATAGCTTGCCGCCATGCCCTTGTGAAATGCGCAATCACCTCACCCATTTCTGTGCATAAAGGCTTTCTCTGCTGTTTCGAATAAGCACTTGTTGATAGCTTTTGTGTCATGTTTGTCACACCGTCCCAGCCCGAGTGAGCGCTATCACACACGTTATGTAGCAGCAAGCCCGAGCTAGTCTGACCACGCCATGAAGTCAATCGGCCTGCTGGATTTTGATATTCGAACCAGCGATTTCCGAACAACCACTCACTGTGCTGGAGTTTTCAATGTTACGGCTCATCTTATACAATTTCCCGATCACCCCTTCTTGATTGTTTTTTTTTTCTATAAACATAGATCTCACCCCTCTTTCTCAATTGCCCTTCATCATATGCCAACCTGTCACAATGCCTTTTCTACTGTCCGACTGTTCAGCAATCGGGCTTTTACCCTCCCTCTTTCCACTGCACCACCTCTTGGCTAGACTGGATCGGCGACGAAAGGAGAATAACAGCGTCGATTTGTCGCGTAGGCAGACGAAATGCTCGGCATTTAGATTGTGATTGAACTTTAATGTAGCAGTGCATATTCTAGGTTATACATTGCATGAGCTAAGGGGGACGCCGCTAGGTTCGTACGTTTCACGCATGGCGCTGATTGCCGACGTCAAGCCTTTCATGTGCCACAGTCATTCACACACGTCGCAAACGTATCCGAATTGATTGTTCACTAAGTCCATTTCGAAGGTCCAAGTCGCGTTGGTGCTTTCGCTAAGTTTCACCGTATAGTAAGTCGATGGGCCTCCTGGCGACGCTTCTTTGCTAAACCTTCCTCCCGTTGCTCCGCAGCACGTTTAACCTTCTTCTGTTCCTTCTACCTATTCTTTACCACTAATTGAGAGACAAACACTTCGAGATCTTATGAGTTAATCTTCTCCGTTATTCGGCGTCGCAGAGCAGCAATTTCGTCCTCCTTCTATGCATAAGGCTATACCGTACTGGCAAACGGCCCCCTGTGGGCATGTAGCGCAGCGGCAGACGTGACCTAAGAGAACAGCGTGGCTGGAGGTGCACGAGTCGCCTGGAATACGCTGACCGGCAAGGCCTAAACACACCACCACAACAGCTACTGGCAAACGGCCCTTTGTGGGCATGTACCGCCGCGGCAGACGCGACCTAAGAGAGCAGCGCAGCTCGAGGTGCCCGAGTAGCAGGGTACGATCAGAATGCGTCTGCCACGGCTATGACGTCACTCTTTTGGAATACGCAGACCGGCAAGGTCTAAACACACCAGCACAACAACTACTGGCAAACGGCCCTTTGTGGGTATGTACCGCCGCGGCAGATGCGACCTGAGAGAGCAGCATAGTTCGAGGTGCCCGAGTCGCAGGGTACGATCAGAATGCGCGTCTGCCACGGCTATGACGTCACTCCTGTGGAATACGCAGACCGGCAAGGTCTGTTTAGAAAAATTTATTGTCACAAACGTCAATAACATTCAACAGAACATTTACTTCGTAGACATAAAATAACAATAATGACAAAATAGACGTCATTACATGAACATGGATATGAAATGATGTTGAAAGAACATGTACATTCGCTGGCTCACACAGACACAGCCTTAAAAAATATTGCAAGGTAAACAAGACACACAAATAAAACAATATGTCTGTTTAGAAAGAGGTTTTAACGATTTAGAGTACTTGGTACTCTACTATGGGAGAGCATAAAGCCATTAAAGACTACGATATGGGCAGGATCTCTGCTAAAGCCACCAAAATTCTAAGACAAGGACCAGTACCCGCAGAGCTAATCTCACTAGTATGGTCCCCGGCCCATCAATGTCTGAAGGGGAATGAAAAGGCGCACGCGATCGCCCGAGGGCTCACTTTCCGGTCGATCGACGCTGACCCGCCGCCTTCGCGCGAGCAGCCCCTCTCCACAAGAGACGAACTAAGAACGTTTCAGGAAATCACCGCACACTATAAACTCCCCCATAAGATTTATCCAGAGGCAGCTAAACAGCTGAGCAAAAAGGAGGAAATTATGTGGCGAAAATTGCAAACCGGGGTGTTTCCAAACCCTCACATGTACAGTAAATGGCACCCGGAAGTGTTCAACTCCAGATGTGTGCACTGCAACTGCACTGCGGGTTTAGTGCACATGGTATGGACCTGCCCATCCTACAATGATCCAAGTAGGAACGTAGAATCCTGGGAGGCCTTATTACACAGACGTGACGCCAAAGAACAGCGTCAAGTCATCGGTCTCGCTCTGACCGCCACCGAGTCTCAAGGGATTCCGGCCGATGGCTAGAGGGATGATTGGGGGCAGAGGCCGAAGCCTCCTCCCCCGTCATTCTAGACGGGTGCAATAAACGTTATTTCTCCCTCAATGATTTCGAGTACTTCGTACTCAACCATGGGAGAGCACTGAGCCGTCCCGCTAGGAGCCTTCTATGGGGGAGCAACAATGATCTTTAGCTGTTTAACTGGCATGTTTAGAAAAAGTGGGTAACGATTTAGAGTAGTACAGGTACTCTGCTATGGGAGAGCTTAAAGCCGTCCTGTTTGTCCATGGTAACGATCCCCCTGTTTAGAAAAAGTTTATTTACAGCATGTACAGAACACAAAGGCTTCATACCATTCCAGCAACAGGGCACATACACTTCTGCACATCTATATTTCACGACTAACATCACTACGTCACAGTGAAGACATTTGCTCTAATATACATGATTATGTTGGCATACATGTACACAAAAATTCAATGTGATATCACGATACAAGGGTATAACGATACAATAGATCCAAATAAAACACAATTTGTAACAAATGAAATCATATATAACAACTCAACGGGCGCTGCTTAGCACCAAGTTGGTCGAAAAATTAGCTGTATCCTTTCGTGTTCCACCTTGACGAAAGGGCACGACCAATGCCGCAGAAACTCTTGCTCCCCGAGGAAGAAAAGCTCTTCGGAGAGGAACGCGAGGATCTCTCGTCTCATTCTCCCCAGTATCGGCCACAAAGCACGCCGGCGGCAATTGGCAGCTACGGCCTCACATCGGTTTCTCCAAAGGCTGAAAAGCCCCGCAACTATTAAGAGAGCGGAGAAGCGGCTACGCGGAAATCGGCCGTTGGACACGAAAGTTCGCACACCCTGTCCCCGAAAACCAGCATTAACCGCACGCCAAAAAAGGCGGGAAACCACACATTCAAACGTCGCATGTCGATTGGTCTCTACCATGACGCAGTTGGGGCAAGTGGAAGTGCGAACCACCTGCCATCGCTGCAACCGATCTCGCGTGGGGAGCAAGCCCCAGCCCAGCCTCCAGACAAAGTCTCTGAGATGCCCTGGCAACACTGCGGCAGTTATTGGTTTCCAAGCGCGGTTCAATACAGATTGACGATGCTGGGGCACCAGGGGCCGTAGAAGGGCGGCCATTGTGTCCACCACTTTAGAATCGGCCACCTCTATCTCTGGGCACGCAGCTTCCAAACGTCAGTGAAATACCAGAAGGGCTCGATACAAAGGTGGTAATTCAGTTGATTGGGGACCTTTGTTTGTTTGGCTATCCGGCAAGAAGACACGTAGTGATGGCCCCAGATGGTAGCGAGCTAGTGTCTGAGCGGGTATGTCATCATTGCTTAGTATTCGCAATAGAGTGCGGAGGCACAATGTAGAAGCCGCGACGGAAACGTCGGGGAATGCAAAACCGCCTTGATCTCGCGGTTGAGCTAACGCTGGACGCGATAACAATTCTGTGCCACCAGACCAAAAAAATGAACTGATGCAGCTTTGCACTTTCCTGCAGACGTGGAGCGGTGGTTTAACAGAATGGCAAAGGTACCAAAATTTTCCTAGGTACACCGTTTGAGTTAAGTATCGGCGTTCCAAGAGGGGGAATTCGAAGTGCCTGGCTGCTTTGATATCATTTAGAAGAGTTTGTACAACGGATGACCAGATGCTATCCTGTATACCAAATACAGTGACAGTAACTCCGAGTATTGAAATATCAGGAGACCACTGTAAAGGCGACGTGATGTTGATGCGACCGCTGGGGTTGCCAATGAAAAAATACTGGCTTTTAGAAAAGTTTAACCTTGCACCGGAGATAATACCGAAATCATGGAATGTATCAAGAGCATGCTGCAGCGACTGTTCATTATGTACATATAGAGTGATATCATCTGCATATGCAGTGACTTTTACTTGAGTGTTACCGGGTAGAGGTAAGCCACGAATCTGCGGGTGATGTTCAACGGCCCTTAAGAAGGGCTCTAATGCAAGGATAAATAACACTGGGGAGAGGGGACACCCTTGACGGACCCCACGCGTGACTCTAAATGCGTGACTCTCACGGGAATCTAAGTAAAGGGTACTTTCTAAATTAGTGTACATCGCGTTGATAAGGTCAATGAACTTATCCGGGAATCCGTATGCACGTAGAACATTTAGTATGTAGCCATGTTCTATGAAATCAAAAGCTTTCTCTTGATCTAATGAAACCAACAGTCCTTGCGCACATCGGCTAATGGTGTATTGAATGATGTCACGCGTTAACCACGTATGGGCGTGTATTTCTCGGCCCGGAACAGAACAGACCTGGTGGGGAGCGATTAATGTTGCAAGAAATAGACTGATTCGGCGCACCAGAATGTTAGCCAAGAGCTTGTAATCTACATTGAGCAGGGTAATAGGGCGCCAATCTTCTGGTCGCGTAGACATTGGGTCTTTCTTGGGAACTAGTGTTATACGGCCTTTGTGGAAAGAAGTTGGAAGTGTAATATCTTGGAAACACTTGCGAATGACGCGTGACATAGTTGGACCAATGATAGGCCAGAACTGTACATAAAACTCTGCAGGTAGTCCGTCAGGCCCTGGGGCCGATCCCTTTTTCATTGCGTCTAATGCACCTTTGATTTCGTCATCGGATGGCGGTGATAGGAGGACGTCATTTGACATGTTGGAATCATGAGGTAAATCTGTTAGCAAAGGATGCGAAGAAACGGATCCTGGGTAACAGACATTAGCACCAGATTTAGCTATTGACTCAAAGTGTTGAGTGAATTCCTGAAAGTCGCGCGTACCCGCAGCAGCTGGGGTGATAGAGTTCAGCGAGTGGGCAGGCGAGCCTGGTGGACGAAGCAGAGCTCTGCGTGCATACCTTAGCACCTCAGGGTGCGCACAGGGTGCACGTCTACAGCGCCAAGCTGCAGCCGAGAGTGAAGAAGCGCGCATAATACGCTGGTACCGTTCAACGAGCTCCTCTTGCCATGCCCGCATTACAGTGGAAGGACTGGGATCTCGATTGGCAATGCGTATCTTCTGGATTAACAGTGACGCATCTTTCGACATACGGGTGCAAAGTCCTCTGCCCGACGCACTGCAACGATGCCACCACTGTTCTTTGAGGCGATCCCAATCAGCTACATCGGCCCCAATAAGCGATGCGCGTAACGCTCGGGATAATTTCTCCGTAGCCTGAGAGTCCTGGAGGACGCGGCAATCGAGACGCCATGGTCTGTGAACCGTCGGCGTCCCCGCTGGCAGGTGGAGAGATAACATGACCGGCCGATGGTCGCTAATGTACACCGGTGTCGGTGGCAATGACATTACCCCGGTGTCGTGAACGTAGGTAATGAGATTGGGGGATGCATACACGCGATCAATTCGGCTGCTCGACGCTGCTCGACGCCAAGTATAGGCATAATTACTGCCATGCACAATTTGATGAATGTCACTCAATGCCAATTGCTGCACTAGACGTTCGAGTTCTCTGGCATTCCAGTTTGACCGGCCGCGACCCGGACCTCGAACGTCTGCGCGTGAGTCTAAGACACAATTGAAATCCCCTAAAAGTACCACATGTCGGGAATTTAAAAGAAACGCATCAAGAGATTGGAAGAACGCGTTTGAGTTCTCGCGTGCCGCTGGGGCATACACGGCAACAAATCTTATTCTTAACGAAAAAAAGGTGCAGTCGAACGCCAGCACGCGTCCGAAGGCATCGAAGGAAACATGATGGTCACGTAAAAGACCTCGGTTAAAAATAACGACTCCGACGCCGGTCGAATGCGTGCTGGCGTACGAAAAGAAACAATGAAAATTGAACGCGCGCTTGAAAGCGAGTACATCAGAAAGCTTGAAAAAATTTGTTTCTTGCAGGAACAGCAAATCACAGTGCACTGAACGTGCAAAAGCCAATACCTCAGCCTGTTTTTGTGGATTTCGGAAACCTTGAACGTTAAAAGTAATAATTTTTAGAGTAAGAGCCATGGGGAAAATGAAAACATAGTATAGAATCACGCAAATGCAGGGGTACCTTTATCAGGTGAGGGAGCCAATGCCCCGCAAGTGGCTGAGTCATTTTTTCCGGCCAGGCGATCCACCGGAAGCTCGGGGCCTCCGGGATCGCGTCGAAGTCCGCAGGGGACTTCTGTCTCTGGTGGGGGCTTCCAAGTCACGAGCAGTTTTTCCGGTGGCGTTTCGTGTCCGGGTTTTTGAGCGAGGATGGTACAAAGACGTCTCCACTGTCCTGGCTTAAGTCACTGGGGCTGGTGTCTTCGTCAATTTGTAGGGGCGCCTCACTCGCGGTGCTGTTGGAGTCCTCGTTAATGCAGGCGTCGTCGTCTTGAGATGTAGACTCCTCGATGACACCTGAACTTGTTGTCGACAGAGCAGCAACGCGAGGAGCCTCAGATGCAATATTCCCATCCGAGACGCCGTCCTCACGAGGCGCTTCGTCAGACGAGGGCTTGGCCTGCGATTCCTCAGAAATGGCCACGGGACGCGGGGAACTTAAGTTTTCAGTACCTGGAGGGAGTACCAGGCCCGGAATCGTTGGGGACGCAGTGGGCGTCTGGTGCAGCGTTGCGATTGGCACACCTTGGTCGTGGTCGGTTACCGCGGCTCGCGTTGACGAATCGTCGCACTTGTTCTTAGATGGCGTTCCTGGTTGAAGTGGAGGGAAATCCTTGGATGCCGCCTCGGAATACGATGGCCTGATGGTGCAGGCCACGGTGGCATGCGGGTCCCCACAACGGCGACACGGCAGCGAGCAGCCTTTCCCGTCGTGGCCATAAACGCCGCACCTTCCACAAAACGGAGCTGTGCAGTTCATGCGGAAGTGCCCACTGTCTCCACATCGACGGCACACTCGCTGGATGCCTTTATAGTCACAGGTTACTCGATGGCCCGCGACCTTGAGGTAGTTGGGCACCGGTGACGAAGCCTTCATTTCCATGCGGACGTATCGCGTCCCAGTGGTCACGGTTGGGCGCGATCCCATGAGTCCTCTGGTGATGTGCAGCACCTTCCCGTAGGGAGAGAGTGCTTGTGCGAGGACTTCGCTGGGTACGCGGTACGGCAGGAACAGGACGGTCACTTGGGTCACTTGGGGTCCCAGGGGTACGATGGCGACGCGCTCTCCTCGGATGATAAGGTGCGACGCGTCTACGATTTGGGCCAGTGCGGCCTCACTGTTGACGGTAACTTGGTAGTTCCGGCCTCCAAAGTGCTGAACGCAGTATACTTCTTCGATTCCTACTATTGAAGACGTCGCGTCAACGACGTCTTCGGGACTAGTACCCTCGGGGACGACTACGTCGAAGGCTAACGCCTTCTTCGGGGGCTGGCTCACCATGACGGGCGTCCGCCAGCCCAGGGACGCCGTAAGACGCTAACGACGACGTGAGACGCTAAGACGCTCCTTATGGCGTGACTTGTGCGTCCCTCGTAGTACGCAACGATCCCCCTTCGGTATGTTTTACCAGACTAGCCATTGTATACGCAGCCAACTTAGAACGGCTTATTTATGTTATATGATTGTGAAAAACCTCCATGCTTGATATGGTTATATGTGAGAATTATGCTGCGTATACAGACAGATTTGAAATAACCAATGCATTGAAGAATTCTCTCACACAGAAATTAAGTCTCCATTCCAACCTTTAACCTAAGGACACGTAATAAGCCTAGAATGGTGCTATTTTAGTGTACGATAAGAACTCCTCACCAAGCTATAGCCAGGCTCAATTGACAGAAGCACTGATAGCCATAGTAATGAATGAACGAATTCCGGCAGATCCACACTGAGAATCGATGCCATGTGAAACAATCACCGAGTAGCTGCTGCCTGCACATCTTTTATACTCGGCGACAACTTTTCTTGGCATTGGAGTGAAGGCGGCAGTCCCAATTGCGGGCATCTCACCACCAGTGAATCTGGTTCCACAACAGCGCCCGTATTTTCACCGAGAAGTATAGATTTTCCCCCTTTATTTTAGATGCGGAGCATCTAATACTCGAGGCTTGTAGTGCGGCGCCGTCCGCAAGCTTCTTCCTCCTTCTTCCACCATATGTGCATTCCTTCCTCCTCTACACACCGCGCGCGCTTCACTCCTCCACCATCTGTGCACCCTTCCTCCCCTACACACCGCGTGCGCTTCTCCTCTTCACGAACATTCGCTAGCTGTATAATGTAGCGCGCATGCGCCGTCACGCTTCGAGAACATCGGCAGCTGACGCGCGCGCATGCGCCGTCGCGCTTCGAGAACATCGGCAGCTGACGCGCGCGCATGCGCCGTTGCGCTTCTCCCCCTTCTCGAACATTCGACAGCTGACAGTGCATGCGCCGTCGCGCTGTATATATACTCAAGGTCGGTGCTCGCTCGCTCAGTTGCCGCTCGTCGGTCGCAATTTAACACCCCATTTCACAACCACGTTAACCAATTTAGCCATCGACCCAAGTAAGTCGCACTTTAACACCCCGTTAACCAATTATATGCTCCGCATCCTTCTCAGTGTTCCCCCGAGGGAAGCTGCCGGCAATTTTTTTGCGTGGAGCTATTTGAGACAGGAAACACCTCCCACTATTAAGATAGTCGTATTTACTTTATTTATTCATAGTGACTTCGCGTTTATTGAACGCGCGAGAAAGTCCCGCTTTTTTACGTGTACCTCAAACGCTAACCGGCGTCTTCGTCTACATGAAACACTCATGATGCGCCCCCGTCACTTTCTATAGCGCTACGAAACGCGCGCCAAAACGGACTCTTTCGCGTAGTGCTACATGAGCAGAAGCTCCGCCTCCGTAGCTTTTGCTTCAGTGCCGAGAAAAGTTTTCGCTTAGATGTGAAGCAGCATATGGTGGGGCACGGCCGGACTAGAAGAGCGGCACGTTCGCACTGCGCGCCCCGCCACGGTGGTCTAGTGGCTAAGGTACTCGGCTGCTGACCTGCAGGTCGCGGGATCAAATCCCGGCTGTGGCGGCTGCATTTCCGATGGAGGCGGAAATGTTGTAGGCCCGTGTACTCAGATTTGGGTGCACGTTAAAGAACCCCAGGTGGTCAAAATTTCCGGAGCCCTCCACTACAGAGTCTCTCATAATCAAATGGTGGTTTTGGGACGTTAAACCCCAAAAATCAATCAATCAATCAACGCTCGCACTGCGCGTGTGCCACTCCTCTAGTCCGGCCGTGGGTGGAATACAATCCGGTGTGCGGCGTGACCACTCTTATTGCGCATGCGCAACAACTGGCCCAAGCACTGCCAGAACGCACTCATGCGCTAACACGTTTTGCCTGTGTAAGGGCGCGACCGTGGTAAGGGGCTGGGTAAGACAATGTGCCCTCTCTCCCTTACACTCTTTCATCAATCATGTGATGGCGTCTGAAAACGAGATTCTGCAGGTGCGCGATGAACCAATGCGTTGTAGTACACTAGTGAGAGCGCACTGGCACGCGCTAGCGCGTTCGGGCCTGTGTAAGTGGCTGGGTAAGACGCTGTGGCCTCTCCCCCATAACCTGTCGCTGCAATCACGTGATGGCGTCGGGGAACGAGATTCTGCAGATGCGCGATGAACGCACGTGCTACCACGTTGAGTGGCGATGAAGCCGCGTGGCGTACTCCAACAAACGTTCAGGACTAGTAACAGCAACATAAACTACTCTCAATTCATGGTGTGCTCCACTTTCAAGCACGCGGTAAAATCGGGCAAGGTGCCTATGATGAAAAGAATATTATATGTCGGCCCATGCGCTGGTTCGCATGTTTAGAGCGCAACTTTTACGCACCCGTTCTCGCGTTGAGTGGTGTCGCCGTTCGTGTTGTCGGCGTCGACGTAACCAATAGACAAATCGAGAACAAGAGAGAGCGAATGCGGAGTGTGTCTACATCACAAGTCCTTGTTCTCGTTCACCTATTGCTGGTGGCGCATACCCACTGTGGGGGATTGGCCAAGTATAGAGTGGTTTTATAAAATAGCATGCATTCACAAGTCACTCGCCTTTCGATTTACTTTCTTTCTGGGCTCGTATCCATGCAGGGCTGGCACGTGCACTATGGCTGGCTTCGCCTGTGGTAAATAGGCTGGCGGCTGGCAGCGTTTCTTTTGGCTCGCGTCACCTGCCATGCACGGAGAGGTGTCCCACGGCTCCTACTTAAATTTGGCGGCTGGAAAGGGAGGGGGGGATGGGCGCAGCACTTGAGCGCTGGCAGTTTCTGTCCTAACATGGGACAAATGTTACATTTTCTACAAGTGCGGATGGCCAAAGCTTCAAACTTTGGTCGCGTTGCCCGAACACGAAGTTGTGCTCACAATTCACATTAGGAAGTATCGTAATTGACGGTCAGTTTTTTCTTGCTTGGAGGTAAGCGCAATACATTAAATACTTCCTGGCATATCGAGAGCTTACGGGGCGCGTGCACTACATTGGGGCATAAAGTCTCGCTCGTGGTCCGACATAACGTCGTCACTCACGTTACAACGCACGCATCGCTTTTATCAAAACGGTGCGACCATCTTAATATCATAAGTGGCGATTGCAGACGTATTCTTACAGTGTCTAGCGACACGGTATTGTTAGCTTAGCCGTGCGAGTTTGCATGTGATGTCCATTACATTGTAATAACATTGGACAGTCAACAGTAAAACCACAGTTGACGTCGACCTGACATGTGTTTTACCAGCGAAGCTGTTTTATTACGGCGTAAAGTGTGCAGAGGGTGTGATCATGTGTGAAAACTATCAGCATTATAAACGGGTACGTGCCACAGAACTTCGCTAAATCCCACAGCACACCGCTAGGGCGTAACCTGTTATAACCCTAAGAAAGAAAGAAAGAAAGAAAGAAAGAAAGAAAGAAAGAAAGAAAGAAAGAAAGAAAGAAAGAAAGAAAGAAAGAAAGAAAGAAAGAAAGAAATGTATAAAGAAAGAGAAAAGAGAACTTGCTGGAAAAAAAAGGCAGCATATCCACGGAGTGAATGATGGAGAGTGGGGCGAAGAATTCGTCTGTCCATTCGTTCTTGCTTCCGTCCGTCCATGCGTCCGTCAGTGTGACCGTCCATGCGTCCATCAGCCCGTCCGTGCGTGCGTCTGTTCGTGCGTACGTCCCTGCGTTCGTCCATGCAGCCGCCTCTGCGTCCGTTCATGCGTCCATCCATGCATCTGTCTATGTGTCCGTTCGTTCATCTATTCAACACTCCAAGTACCACCATCTCGCATCTTTTCATCATATATTTCCCATATAGAAGCACCGCCATCCAGCGGATATTCCAAGGACTAAACGAGAGGTGGCACACGCACACTTTCTTACGGCTTGCGCTTCGGGTCCACTTCCCACCTTTAACCCCCTCGAGTTCATGGTATATACTAGTTCACTGTATTCATGGCAGTGCGGCCGAACGCTCGCTAAACCTTTCGAAAACCAAGGAGGTTACGCCCTGCGAGTATGACGTAGCAAACTTTTTCAGTCAGATAGGGCTCAAAGTACATGCCAATGGCTGCTAATGGGAAATAAGAGGTGGAGAATTCGGCTTTTACTTTCTTACGGCTTGCGCTTCGTATCTACTTCCCATTTTTGACCACCTCGAGTCCATTCATGGTATATACAAGTTCATTGTATTCATGGCACTGCGGCTCAACGCTCGCTAAACCTCTCTAAAGCTAAGGAGGTTACACCCAGCGAGTATAACGTAGCAACCCTTTCTTGTCAGATAGTGCTCAATGTACATGCCAATGGCTGCTAATGGTGATCGCAGCCTTCGCGTTAACTAAAAGCCGAATGCTCCTGTCTCTCATTCCCCATTAGAAGCCGTTGGCATGTACATTGAGCACTATTTTTTATTGTTCAACAACGCACAGAAGTAGTCTCTCACCGGCACCACCTTGGAGGTCAAAATGTTATACTTGTTACATACAACGAGGGACGCATGGGTGTCGCTATAAAGAGTTTCGCCCCTAAAACGCGACATATCTCCAAAACGGGCTACAGGTAAACAGTCAGTCCAATGTAGTAGAGTACCCTGTGCTCTAAATCGTTACCCCCTTTTTCTAACCCCCCCCCCCAGCCCCACTACAGGGAAACCTAGCTGTGGACGCGCGTCCCACTACGGGCGCCCACTGATTCTCGTTCGTGCACGTGTTCCTGCTGCTCTGTTTACCAACGCGTCAATGACGCCAGTGTTAGAGGTACGCACATAGGGTTTCCTCGTCCCAAGTAGAACCTTATTGGGAAGATGAACAGGTTCGGTGTGTGACATGAGTGCTACTTTTTGCTGCGTTTGATCGACCCCCTCCTTGTTACGGCAGTTGAGGCACGCGTCATCCGCAGTGAGTTACGTGAACTTGTTTTCCCCATCACGCGGCGACATGCCGGTGCAGTGCCTATGCAGAGGCAGTGCAGGGGAGAGACATTCACTGCCTCTGTCAGGCGGTGACACCCTCTGTTGCACTGCGCCGGAGTCAGCACTGTGTCTCTGCGATGAGACAATGTCTCCTAATTGGAGCCATTGGATGAGATAATGGGAATTTTAACCGAAAAGTGTTTATACCGAAGTCCACCACGGCTCCACTGGCGTACTTCCGTCACGGATATGACGTTGTAAAACATATACGACGAGATCGCAAAGAACAAAACGAAAAGAAAATTTTTCTGTGGTGGTCGGTGGCACTTAAACAGCAACCTCACGCTCCGCAGTGCTAACCACTAAGCAATGAAATCTATTTTTTCAGACTATTTATTATAATGCGTATTTGAAAATATAACATTTGCTTTGACATGGTGATATATTCACTCAGCTACAATAATGATGTAAATAATGCGCAAGCATTCGAAGGCTTGCATTTATATATACTTCGCAAATCCATAAAAACATGAAAAGTTCTTCAAAAGGTTTGTAAGGATGAACGCCTCATCAAGATGGGGTGCCAGTCTGGTTTCAAGTCAAGATCTTCGTAACTGCCCATTAAGAACCATACGCATGAAATGCATACTTGAAGCAGTCGTTGCTTCATAACTACGATCTTGCATTTGCGTTCTCGATATGCGTGCAGTCCCATAAGAAAGAACATATCAAAGGGCACTTCATCAACACATGTGCGGAGAAAGTAACGTATAACATGTGAATTAATGTTAAAATTCTTTTATCGATACCTTGAAGGATGTCTTAAAACAGAATGAGATGCTTACAGCTAATAAATCAGTGTTCTATTATCTCTGGTAGATCGAAGAGACGAGAATTAACTGAAGAAAAAAAACTACATTTCTTTTGCAACCATGATTTCACCGGCAGCGTATCTGTATGAAGTTTATACAAGAAGGTTTTTGTGGCCAATGCGCAATCGTAGCAATTCCTCCCACAGAGTGCGTGCCACACGTTGTGTGGGAGATGGCCATGATTTTTACACACATCTGTCATCTGTACAGCCTTGAAGTGCGGCTAGTACTGGAAGGTTGTGTGGACAGTGATGATTAATTTATTGTCGTGGTGTCAGGAAAGATAAGCATCTGCTTTGACATACACCTCTCTGGTTTGTTTAACAGAATTCACCATATGTATGTATGTATGTATGTATGTATGTATGTATGTATGTATGTATGTATGTATGTATGTATGTATGTATGTATGTATGTATGTATGTATGTATGTATGTATGTATGTATGTATGTATGGAGGATGGATGGATGGATGGATGGATGGATGGATGGGTGGATGGATGGATGGATGGATGGATGGATGGATGGATGGATGGATGGATGGATGGATGGATGGATGGATGGATGGATGGATGGATGGATGGATGGACGGACGGACGGACGGACGGACGGATGGATACACGTGGACATACAAACACACTGAGATAGAAACTGAAGGAGCAGGCCTTCCCCTCTTCCCGTATATAAAATTTCATATTCTTGCCAATGGATCTATCCCGGCTGCGGCGGCTGCATTTCCGATGGAGGCGGAAATGTTGTAGGCCCGTGTGCTCAGATTTGGGTGCACGTTAAAGAACCCCAGGTGGTCTAAATTTCCGGAGCCCTCCACTACGGCGTCTCTCATAATCATATAGTGGTTTTGGGACGTTAAACCCCACATATCAATCAATGCCAATGGATCTAAGTATGTTTCTTACCACAATATATGAAGTAAGGTGTACTTTAAAAATACCAAAACGCTAGCATGACCAAGTTAAAAGAACATTTACTGAGCCATAACGTGACTCATAATCAACAGTCAATCAAACCATTTGTGACGTTCAGTTTACTTGCCGAGTCTTTTTTCAACTTGCACAAAAAAAAAACTATGACTGACGGTTTCCGCGGGTATTCTTTCGTTCTCGCAATATTAACAGAAATTTGAAACCGTACTTTTTCAGACTAAGCTAAGCTAATGTTTCTCATTGGAGCCAATTCAAACTGCATTAGGTCGAGAATAATACAATGTGTTTCTGCAGCGCGTAGCCTTTCAGAAATGAATTTGTAAAATAATAGTTGAGCGCATACAGCTGTTGATCTTTAGTTATGAATAAACTCTATATATGTCATAAGGGCATTAGCTCCCCTCTCTTTCTCTCTCTCCAGAAAAAAAAAAGAAAAGGCTTAGCACGACTTCATTACTTGCACGCACATGCACGTATGCGTTCGTCAGGCACGCAAAACGATAATTAAGACGTATGATTCATGGTTCTTGAAACATAAACAAAAAGAATTCATTTACAGTAAAAAGCCCTGAACACAGTGGCGTGAATGGTTGGGTTAACACAGCTTCGTTGTTGTTTTACATCACTCTTTGAAACGCTGCATTGTATTCGTAAGTGTTGTATTGATCACTCAGAAGTTTATTCGTCGCTATTGAAATCACTTGAAAATTTTATATTGCCATAAAATGCATATATTTCGTTGCGCTCAAAAAAAAACACGTTGGCAGTATCAACCAGCTTACCTCGGGGAAGTCGCATTGTATGTGTGTAGCGTTTGCAAGACAAAGATCACATGGCACTCCGGGGCTTCCCAAGAAAAACACAGCAGAATGTTAAGGACACTCCTAGAAGCCGGCAAGTTGTGTTAACATTTCTTCTGTTGTCCTAGTTATCGACACCACAAAACTCTTCCTTAATTATTATATACCTAGATGTTAGGCTATATATGTAACACCCGCATCACAAGGCGTTTGGAAGGCCGTCGAGCCGACGGTCGATTGACTAAACTGTCAAGCGTAGACTGCCACACGAGCGATTTCGAAGGCCGCTGAGCCAATAGCCTATCGAGTCCATGGAACACCCCCAGCCTACGTTTGAATATTCACGGCTATTGAACTACGGAAGAGGAAACAGAGTGAGCGTGCCTACGTTGACAAGCGGCCTCAACGGGACCACAGTATTTTGATGCTCAACAACTTCAAAACCTGACATACAGTCATAGTTACGCATAAAGGACTCAATAAACAGAAATAGCAGACGGACGGGTGCTTTTTCGTGTACTTAAATCATTTCACTTGCAATAACACGGAAACAAAAAAATTGCAGTGCCTCACAACTTTTTTGCGAGAAACACCTGAACCACTCAACGAAAACTGCCGTAGCGCGACAACGCTGTTGGGCCGATGGAGTCACAGCGTTTCGATAACCGTCAACTAGATGATCTTTCAAATGTGCCCGTGTGACGCAGGTATTACTGCTTTCACCCAATTTCCGTTTTGGTATGAAGCGTCGGACACTCCGAGTTCTGTTTCCCGGTGGGCGTCGGTATGAAAAGCCGAAATTTCGCTGAGAGCACTCGCGTCGATCATTCCTCGCCTATACCGCTCCTCATTGCACTCACAAATTAAGCACCTGAAGAAACACGTCGACGAGTTTGTGCTTTCATTGTGAATGTTCTGGCTTTATTGCACCGCAACATTCACGTATTTTCATGAAACAGTAACTGTTTTAATAAATCTTTCTTTCACCTTTGTGGGTAAACAACATTTAATGCGAAAACTTCAGTGCAAAGCAGGGCGTGCCAAAGCGCCAGTGCTCGTATCATATCTTGCTTTTAGTCCGTCGTGCTTTGCTCTGACGTCTTCACCTTAAAAAGTGACGGTTTCCTTATATATACGTTATGTGGAATCCTTAAACCTAGGGATGGTTTACCAGGTGCCCCTGTCGAATTGTGCTCTCGGTAATGAAAACGTCTGCTTTCGCCCACGCCCCTTTTTCTTCTACCTCTCTCACTATCCTTCATTGATGTAGCATCTGAATCACGTGTCAAATATTAGAACATGGTAATACTGCGATCCTGGCACCATATATCACATGACATTAACAGAATATGTATAACCTTACTGTGACGTCAGCGGCAACTACCATCTAGAGTACAAGTACACATGGTATATACACACACTTCGATGGGCTCATATCAACTCCTACAAGCACAGAATGTTGTTCACAACACCGAACACATTCATCTCGTACATGCACGCGATCGCTATGTACGCGGAGTACAGCAGCAGACAAGCGACACCGACGCGAAGGTCGAGCTTCCAGCGGAACCCAGCCAGGAATAGGTAGAGTATGAGCACGAGCGTCAGCAGGACAGCGGCGCTGAAACTGACGCCAGCACTGCTGAATATCACTTTGTGGTGATCGGGCGAAAAAAAGGCTGCCTTCACAAACCACGGCCCACCCAGGCAGAAGAGGATGTCGAAGACGTTGCTGCCCAGGAGGTTGCAGAGGGCCATGTTGCCCAGTCCTGCATATCAAGAGGAAATACCTCATGCTCTAAGTGCATCTTTTGAAGTTTAATACTTCGCTATTTACCCCGTGCGTTAAGGAGGTTTTCAAAAGCCTAGAATGGAAACAGTTATGCATAAGAGTTAATGGAAAGTACGTTAGTAACCTGCACTTCGCCGATGACATTGCATTGCTGAGTGACTCAGGGGACAAATTGCAACTCACGATAACGGAGTTAGACAGGGAGAGCAAAAAAGTAGGTGTTAAAATTAATCTGCAGAAAATGAAAGTAATGTACAACAACCTCGGAAGAGAGCAGCGCATCGTGATAGGTAATAATGTACTTGTAGTTGTACAATACTATGTCTACTTAGGACAGGTAATAACCACGAAGCCGAACCACGAGATTGAAGTAACTAGAAGAATAAGAATGGGGTGTGCAAGCACTCTCAAATCATGACAGATTGTCACTATTCCTCAGAAGGAGGGTACATAACAGCTGCATTTCACCGGTACTTAGCTACGGAGCAGAAACCTGATGACTTACAAACAGGGTTCAGAGGACGACGCAGCTAGCAATGGAAAGGAAAATGGTAGGTGTAACCTTAAGAGACAAGAAGAGAGCAGAGTGTATTAGGGAACAAATCAGGTTTAAAGATATCATAGTTGAAATCAAGAAGATAAAATGGACATGGGCCGGGCATGTAGCTCGTAGACAAGATAAACGCTGGTCATTCAAGGTAACTAACTGGATTCCTAGAGCCGGCAAGCGGGTTAGGGGGAGACAGAAGGTTAGGTGGGAAGATGAGATTCAGAAGTTTGCGGGAATAAATTGGCAGCAGCAAGCACAGAACCAAGTTCCCTGGCGGAACATGGGAGAGGCATCTGTCCTGCAGTGGACGTAGTCAGGCTGATGATGATGACTTCGCGTTTGTATACTGTGCTGAATTGAATTCTCTGTTTAACTATTGTGTCGTAAGAGAGAGTCAATATATCCACTGATCTCCAGCTACTTTACGACATAAGAGATTGAGTAAAACAAGTTACAATTGGAGCGCGTTGGTACTGACTAATGCTTGAGAGTGCAACTTCAAACGAAGACGCAGATTAGAACGAAACAACACGACCGCCAACTCCTAACTAGTTTATTTAGAAACAAGACGCTTACGTACATCATCATTACAAGCACACCTGGTGGCAAAAAAAATTGCCCGCAGCTTCCCTCGGGGGAACACTGAGGAGGATGCGGAGCATATAATTGGTTAACGGGGTGTTAAAGTGCGACTTACTTGGGTCGATGGCTAAATTGGTTAACGTGGTTGTGAAATGGGGTGTTAAATTGCGACTCACTTGGGTCGATGGCTAAATTGGTTAACGTGGTTGTAGGAGGGGGTGTTAAATGAGTGAACACGTACACACGTATGCGAAAGGGCGGCGCTGGTCGAAGGGACGTCGATCATTGTGTTTGTGGATTCGTTGGAATTCATTTCGCCGCGACCTTGGACGTCGACGCGCCGTACAAACCAACCGACGAGCGGCAACTGAGTGAGCGAGCGCCGACCTTGAGTATATATACAGCGCGACGGCGCATGCACTGTCAGCTGTCGAATGTTCGAGAAGGGGGAGAAGCGCAACGGCGCATGCGCGCGCGTCAGCTGCCGATGTTCTCGAAGCGCGACGGCGCATGCGCGCGCGTCAGCTGCCGATGTTCTCGAAGCGTGACGGCGCATGCGCGCTACATTATACAGCTAGCGAATGTTCGTGAAGAGGAGAAGCGCACGCGGTGTGTAGAGGAGGAAGGGTGCACAGATGGTGGAGGAGTGAAGCGCGCGCGGTGTGTAGAGGAGGAAGGGATGCACAGATGGTGGAAGAAGGAGGAGGAAGCTTGCGGACGGCGCCGCACTACAAGCCTCGAGTATTAGATGCTCCGCATCTAAAACTGCACTAATAAACACGTGGCTCGACTGCGACGCCATGAATGCATTATAATATATACATTCACGTGTATAACAAAAGCTTGCCACGCAACTTTGAAAATACGCGATTTGCAAAAGGCTAATTCCTTGGCGCGTTTTGTCGACAGAGCGCCAGCTAATCAAGAGGGCGGCTGTAGAGGTCAACCATATGAAAACATCACACCATATCAAGGAGCGAATGATGATGAGTGAGGCGAAGCGTCCATTGGTCCGTCCGTGCTTACGTGCTACTGTCCATTCATCCGTCCGTCCTTGCTTCCGTCCGTCCATCTGTATGTCCACCTGTCAGTGCATCCGTGCGTCTGCCCGTGCGTACGTCGTTGCATCCATCCGGGCGTTCGTGCGTCCGCTCGTGCGTCCGTCCTTGCGTTCTTCTGTCTGTATGTCTATTTGTTCATCCGTCCATCCGTATGTCTTGCCTGCCTGCCTGCCTGCCTGCCTGCCTGTCTGTCTGTCTGCCTGCCTGCCTGTCTGTCTGTCTGTCTGTCTGTCTGTCTGTCTGTCTGTCGGTCTGTCTGTCTGTCTGTCTGTCTGTCTGTTTGTCTGTCTGTCTGTCTGTCTGTTTGTCTGTCTGTCTGTCCATTCGTCCTTCAATCTGTCACTCACACTAGAGCCACCTACTAAGTGAGTCATACAACTAATACAACTAAGTGGTTACAAGCTGGTCACAGACATGCATGGACAGACTCGAGGCTTGAGGAGCTCTGCCTCTAAAAAACATGGGAGATAAGAGTGTCTTTTTGGCTGTCAAATATGGTTGCGCATTGAAATGTGAATGTAGGATTGAAACATTAACCTACCAACGTGAAGGTTTAAATGCGGCCATGCATGAATATGAAGACTATAAATATGACTTTACAAAATATCGGAGAATGAAGAAAACCGTTGAAATCTCCGTAGCACGCGCACCATCATATATGAGTTTTACTTTCTGCAACCTTTTTACTCCGGCAGTGCATCGTACGGCTTTGTGCAACGTGTGGCCTCATTCGAGCAAATGAAGTTCAATAACAGGGGAAGTGCATTTATATATACATTTCGGCATCATTTACAAAATACCTCACCACATTTTTATGGTTCTCAACGTCTATACATCAACTTTATGTCGAGCCCTGCTTCTATGGCTCTCTTGGGAGTCTACTTCCTGGAGCTTTTCTATACTTATTTTTCCTTTCAACAAAGCAACCTGAGGGCATCAGTACCTATATGTCAGTGCAAAATCAACAACACCAATTAACAAAACAGCCAAAGTGCACGTGATTTTTCTCTCTTCCACAATGTTTCTCCAGCTATTAAGGTGTGAGTAAAAAAATGACGTTCATAGAGGTAAACCTACAATTGTGCCATCCTTATATGGATAACGACAACTAAAACAGCTCACTCACCATTCTTGGCCACGATGACGCTGGTTATCGCCTCCGGCATGCTCGTGCCCATAGCCAGAAGTGTTATTCCTGAAATGGTCTCTGGGATTCCAAAGGTGTCTCCTGTAGAAAAATAACAAATCATGTAGCCTTCAAAGAACGGGCAAATAACAATAGCACTTCGCTGTGAGAAAGAAGTATATATTTGCTCTTGTATAGGATACTGAAATCTTAGTGCTGAAAGAAGACATGTCTGTAATGACTAAAAAAATGATGTGGCCTTTTGTGAAAATAACACACTTTTTTTTGCTGGCTCACAGTTTTCAAACGCCTGAGTTCATCAAGCCATTCCTATTCTTCTCTAAGTACGGACATGCACGAATCGCTTTAGGTTAACGGTTTCATTTTCAACCATTCACCTAGTGAGCACATCTCCCAGAAAGGACCGACAATTTGTCGACAATTAATAAAGATAAAAATCATTTAGGCTATCGACATTGCTTTTTCTTAGAAATATATCTACGTTTCTTTTATTGATTAGCTCTCGTTTAAGTAATTTCTGTTAAATTTTTCACCAGTGTTGCGGGTAATATTTGTATAACATAGTTACAATGTCAGGGTTACGTTTGCCTGCTAAGGTAACATATTGCAGTCCGCCTCGGTGGATTAGTGGCTATTATGCTTGGCTGCTGACTCGAACATCACCAGTTAAAGAACTCAAGGTGGTCGAAATTTCGGAAAACCTTCACTATGATGTTTTACATAATCGTATGATGGTTTTGGGACGTAAAGACCCACATACTGAGTTGATTGGTAATATATTGCAGCTTTGCCCATAACACTAAGTAATGTCGTCCAAGTGTCGACTGGCTACAGCCTATTTTTGTAACCCTAACAACTTTTGTTTGTCCAACTACTTATATGTGACATTTCTACCCGGTTGGTTAAAGGGTCCTTAGTCGCCGAAAAACGCTTGCACGGCAGAGTATGAAAATGTTTGAAAACGATGCGTCCTTGGCGCCACCGTTTCGACAAGTTGCCTTGTTTTCTTCTATGCAACAAGCGCGCTCTCGTGTTTTTACGTTTGTCCAAGTCTTCGTAAGTTTTTTTCAATATCTTTTTTCATCTTTTTCTCCTCCAATCTTCCTTTCCCTCGTTCCTTCCCTTCTGCTAAAAGAGTAGGCTGGCGTTGTGCCCCTGCAGGTGGCAAATGTATGCCTACGATATCCTTACTATTCCGCCATGTCTTGTTTTGTGCATATCAATTATTATTATTATTATTATTATTATTATTATTATTATTATTATTATTATTATTATTATTATTATTATTATTATTATTATTATTATTATTATTATTATTATTATTATTATTATTATTATTATTATTATTATTATTATTATTATTATTATTATTAAGAAGTTTATTTCAATAAGGCAAGACCACTAGTCGAAACCCTAGCTTCAGCGACAATCACTCTTTAAGCATATTTTTTTTTATTTCTTAAGGTCTCCATCTTCTCTTGAACTCCTACACAGCGAAGTCTAACTGAGGTAGTCACTATGCATTGCCGTATATGAACCATTGTTCCTGTTTTCTTTCTTTCCTAATTTAACTCTAGCAATTCTCTTGTCTACATTATCATTCATTCTTCTGAAGTGTATCGCAAGTTCACCAAAGATAACGCCCCAACGCAGCTACTCACCGATAACAGTAACCATCCAGACGCTGAAGTACGAGAGTAGCCCGACCCAGATGATGGCCGCCACGAAGGTTAGAGGGAACCACATGCGGAAGCGCGGCTGGCGGCAGTCCGGGATGGTTATACTCATCAGCAGCAGTCCGGGCCACACCAGCAGCCAGCCGAGGAGAGACAGAGACCCACCGGATGGCATCAACCACGCGCCGCAGGTCTCGGCGGTTTCCATCTTGCGTACTGTGGTACAGCACACGTCAGGAAGCGTGACATGCTTATTAAAGAAACGATAGCCATGTTAATTGTGTGCATATAGTGAAACACGTGTATACCGCCTTTTACAATTTCATGCTAGCTCTTTACCAGTGTGACCTTTAACCATTCCCGATGATTCGCATGCTTTGACCCAACAGTTAGTTCTGTGGTTATAAACCTACAAAGCCTCGATTTTAATCTGGAATACTATTAAACCACATTCTGCTAAGTATTATTTGCTTCAATTCTTTCCCAAACAGAAAACGAATAAGACCCTCGAGCTCTAAAGAAAGAATACCTAGCTATTAACGAAGAAAGGAGAAATGCTGGAGTTTTTTTTTTCTGTGTTAGCCAGAATATTGATAGGAATAAAGAGCTTCAAGAGTGTACTGCAACACTAGTAGCGATAGACATTGCTAGAGTGCAAAATTATGAGTGTCACATTTTTATTTCACACTAATTTGATCCTTGGCTTGGCGTTGTCATTGGCTTGTTAAACGTATATACGACTGCTCCTTCAAAATAAACTATAAGCTGTATTGCAGTGCTGCTTCTTGTGCTTTCTTTCTTTTTCCCAGCCTCTGTGTGCTGTAACATTTCCCCGATGCAATACTAAATAGCCTACCAAGCAATTCTCTTGAACACTAAATATATGATTTACCAACTTACCCAACGTTCCATCCTCCTAAATTATCCCTCATCTTACGTTTATGCTATGTATATAGTCCCATTTCAAGTGTCCCTTTGCAAGGGGCCAACTCAGATATTTCTTTGAATGATGCTAGTACACTTCCATACCTTTCCTTTGTTTCGTCTGCCTGCCTGCCTGCCTGCCTGCCTGCCTGCCTGCCTGCCTGCCTGCCTGCCTGCCTGCCTGCCTGCATGCCCGCCCGCCCGCCCGCCCGCCCGCCCGTTCGTCCGTCCGTCCGTCCGTCCGTCCGTCCGTCCGTCCGTCCGTCCGTCCGTCTGTCTGTCTGTCTGTCTGTCTGTCTGTCTGTCTGTCTGTCTGTCTGTCTGTCTGTTGCGGTTCCGTTGAAGCAAACACGCAAATTTGAACGGCATTTCGTTGATATCGTGCTATGGCAGTATGAAATGTGCACAGAAGGAGAGTGTCATCCACCTTTATCATTTAATTTCAGAGATATGCGCACGATCACGTGTATAAATACGTACGGACAAAATAAAGTAAATACGCACCTTGTCCACTGAGAAGGACATTCTCGCACTCAGAGAGCGAGGAGCTCCCAAGAGAGTCAATTCCCGAGCTGTCTTCTTCTTCTTCCCGGTCCTGTTCCATGTATATAATAGTCTGTGTTGTCAACAGCGGCGTTTTTTCCTCTGTAGGCTTCAGTGTTGTTGTAGAAATTGAAGCAACCCATCGAAACATCTTAAGCTTGTCAACCTGAAAGCAAGAACACTTAGGTTCAAATGTTTCGTGTTACATCAAATAGTCACCGCACACCTTCATTTAAGCCGAGTTAGTGGTGAGTACGATAGCATTGCCCTTTCTAAGTACGTGTGAACTGAGTGGTAAAAAACACGGAGCTAAATACCTTGCTCGGATGATCGTCTAAGCTCAGGTAATGGCAGCTTTAGGTTGATGTTTCATAGGGTCGTATTACATTATCGGTAAAAAACAGGGCGCTGAAAATTTCGCCTAACGAATTTTTGTCAAGCATAAACCGAAACACAAATAACTTGTTGTCGCCGTTGACCACCGCAGCTATTCGTTTTGGCAATTTAGCAGACATTACACGATAACCTGTGTTTTCGGCTCATACCTTATTCAATTTCACACTGCAACTACCCCATTAAAACTCACTTGTCAGCTGCGAAGCACATCTTTTTTTTTTCAGATAGGTGCTTGAAAAATAAATGTGGAACTATCGGGTGAAGAACGTGGTATTGTAAGTTGATCACAATGTTTAGCAAGTCACCTTTCGTTGAGACCACTTGGAGATGCGTGAGTCGAATGACATGTAGACTATGTACAGGATGAACATGAGCAACATGATCATAGCTTCCCACCTGAAAAAAGAATACAGTCGTTTCAGTACAATGCCACTTCAACTCGGACTGTTTTCACTTAGAGGGTTACTGTCCGATCACCACGAGTCTGAATACATGTTTGTTTGTTGATTCGCGCGTGTGTGTGTGTGCACGTGTGTTCATGTTTGTTTGTTTATTTGTTTGTTTGTAATTTTTGGCACCCTTGCAGGATTCTTTATTAAACGCAGCTACTTTACTCTGCTAGGTGTCTTCTCACTAGTTTTTTTTTTTTACTTCTCACTATAGGTTGTCTCTATTTTGCCTTTCAATAGTAACTTTTCTTTTTAAAGGATCATACACTAAACACATACCGTGCGACTCTCCTACCAGTTTTCTCTCTCAAGTTAAGTATATCAAAATATATAGCTGACATGCTCCTCGAAAATGTTCAGCGACCATGCACGTTTTCTAAACACGAAGTATGACTGTGACCAATGGCAACCTTCGATTCATTCGTGCGATCAAATTTTTATTGCGGTGTAAATTTCAGAATGTAAGTTTGATTGGCTGGATCCTGCGAATATTTCACAAAATATATTAATTAGAGTCTATTGTGGTGAAAGGTATTGTGTTATTCATTAACACACCTGGCACTGATCTTGTGTAAAAGGGTACAGAAAACAACCTGTACGACGTCTATCAGTGGTAGTCTGCGTGGCCACCTTCTATGTATTGGTCTCTGCCCTTAGACTCTCCAAAATATTTATGCCCGACATAACGTATATGCCTATATTGCTTCTGACTTGTTTTCTCTTCCCTTATTATTTTATTTGTTCTAGTTTCCTTATCTATGTTTCTTCAATTCTACTGTCATGTTGATAAAATAACTGACTCATAAAGTGTGCCTTCCCTTGTTTTGTCTCTTTCATATATGAATAAAGAATAACAAGTATAATTTGACGTACCAGTAGACGCTGTTGTCCGAGACAATAACCACCAGGGCCAAGACAGTGATGGCGAACATGATGCAGTCCCTCGTCACCGGGTACCAGCTGATGTCCACTGTCTAGGTACATAGAATTACCATCGTAAGTCAAGCTACCTTAGCCTAGCCTGCAGCAATACTCTCACGTGTTTGTTCCTCTATATTTGATTGGCATGGTAGTAGTAGCGCCAACCGGATGTAAGTGCCAATATGCGAAGGACTGTATCGATGAAAACTTTCGATGTGTGTTCTTAGTTGACGTCCCAAAGACTAGCACGGGTATAAAAACATGAAAATTTTATATTCTTGCTGAATTCAAAGTTTGAGTTAAACGTGAAAGCGAGAGACAAACGCGGGGGCAAGGCAGAGAGGTTAACCAGGTTGGGCCCGATTTTCTACCCAGCACTTTTGCGTACCGCCCAAGAGCTGACCTGCAAGAAGGAAAGAGAAAAATAGATGCCCCTGGCCTTGCTAGTTTACTAAAGCAAGAAGTGACACAGGAGAAGTAACCGATGAGGAAAAAGGTAAAAAAGCACACGAGGTGCACTAACGGAAGACTTAGTTATTCACATCAAAAAAATAAGTGCTATTTGGCAAGAACAAGCGAATGTCAGCACTGGAACAAACAAAACAGCCAATAAACAAGTCAACAAAGGAATAGACTTCTTGTTCTTGAATAAAAATATGGCGGAATAAAAATAGGCCGTGAAGCTTCACTTAGTCAAGCCACGAGTGGTATCAAGCATGCTTCATAGGTTCCAAGTTTTAATACAGTAATACTTCAGATTCTGAAAATAATTCTTATGATGATATTTTGTGTCAGTATCATGCCTACCTACGCAATTTGATTGTAGGTGTGACCAGACATTATTTCCCCACCGCAATAGACTATAGAATAGGTCAAGCACAGAGCCAGAAAAAGGTAGACCTAATACCAATATATTAGCCTCTTGTCGGTCTCCGTCTGACTGGATATCGTTATTTGCTCAGTGGGTGCCGTCAGCGAATTAAACGACTACTCTAAGCGTCGATAGTCAGAGCCCACTCGTTTGTAAGACCTATAGCGAGTGAACATTTCTTCTTGCGCCAGGTTACCCCGCTGATAAGTCAAAATAAATAACGTGACGGCAGACGTTCTGTGCAGATCTTGCAACCCCTCGTCACCTGAGAAGCATGCAAGACTGCATTCAATGTCAAGAAAGTACTCGTAACGAAGAGTTTCGTTTCACCGAATTTGGATTATTGCTCGCATCTTAACAGCATTCGGCGTATGATGTGTGCCACAACGTCAAATATCTTTCACCATGCGCTTGTAGTTGCGTTACCGTCGACTCAAACATAGATATGCGACAGGTTTCTAAATTTTTCTCCAACTGCAATAGGTTTAGTGAGTTGATGGATTGTTCCTCTTCGTACAGAAACAGGGTGACTAACCTCACATGGTCAGGAGATCTTGGTTTTGTAATTGTCTCCTGTCCCTAGTGTACACTAATCAAAATCCATTTCAATTATTTGTTTACGGCACATGCTATCTTTGGCGTGCAAAGACAAGAAATTCTATTGTCCTGCGGAGTAAGTTATCTAGCCGAGTATGTACCATTCTCTGCCTATATTTGGAAGAATTTGTACTTGCTGGCTTAAGCAAACTATATACCTGCGTATACTCTTACACATAACGCCTGAAAAAAAAACGTCTTGCATTACAACCATGGCTTCGTTAACACCATTGTTATATTACGTTCTTTGCAGTACACACGAAACAGTATTTGTCTCGTCACGCCGTTGGTGCGTCTCAACCTTTATCTGCTTATCGCATGAAGATAATGCTTGTGAGCTGGCCTGAAGCCAATGTTAGGCTTAGATGTGGCATATCACAAGTCTGCTTACTTCAGCAGTTGTGCGGGCCGGCCGACATTATCTCGGTTGCATCGGCCCCCGCCTGTAGGTCACTTATCAACTTTTTTGCACCCGGCAGAACGCAAAGGTGCATAGCACAGCACATTCACCGCACAGCCAGACGAAACACGTCGTGTAACTTTTTTGTTGCGCTTATGGATGATTCACTTTAATTGACTTGATTGATATGCGGGGTTTAACGTCCCAAAACAACCATATGATTATGAGAGACGCCATAGTGGGGGGCTCCGGAAATTTCGACCACCTGGGGTTCTTTAACTTGCACCCAAATCTGAGCACACAGGCCTACCACATTTCCGCCTCCATTGGAAATGCAGCTGCCGCAGCCGGGATTTGATCCCGCGACCTGCGGGTCAGCAGCCAAGTACCTTAACCACTAGGCCACCGCGGCGGGGCGATTCCCTTTTGCTTCAAGCCAGACGAGGATTATTCGCCCTTTTGGGGCCCCATGCATTGTGCGCAGAGCAAATATAAGCAAACAGGGCACGCAACAATGGCCTACCGATGTGCTAAATAAAATAAAACAGCACAATGGGGTCTTTCTGGGTGACGGAAAAACAATGAGAGTTGGGAGGTCGTTCACGGCTGTACCTTTTTCCAGACGATGAGTCCGATAACACCGGTGACTCCAACGATGTTGAAGACTGCCGAACCCAGTACTGTGCTCACTCCGATGTCGCCTTCACTCACGAACAAACCTTATTTTTTAAAGAAACAAAGAGCAACGTAGCAGTTGGTACATCAGATCAAATTTTAATTCACCCCTCCCCCCAAAAATACCGATTGTGGTAAGGTTACATAGCTAAAAGCTATTTGAACAGTTTGAGTGGGCCAAAAACTACTTAAAATCTCAGCGATAATATGACACGTTTTACACTATACATAGCACAAGACACATACACATATGCTTTATTACTGTTACTGTAATAATTTAGGGCATATCACATATTGTTACGGAGACATTTTTAAAATGAAACTTCAGTTAGAATATTATATACGCTTTCACGTCTTAAGAAACAACATTCATGAGCAAACCTACAAACACAATAGGCACATTTAAAAGTGTAGGTGTCACAAAATTTATACAAATGTCAATCGTCTTTGTCAGTATTTTGTATTGCATTAAAATGTAGAAATCTTAGTAGGGCAATAATACAAGTAGAGAACGGATGATTATGGAAAAGGCGGGGTTGTTGACTAAACAATGTCCACTTTGCTACCCTACGGATAGGGAGCAGAATAAGGAGTGAAAAAGTGAGAAAAAGAGAGAAAGATAGACAGAAACGAGGACACATTTTACAAGGCACACACAATGCAAATGTTCGCAGGTGGTCACTCAGTGCTGTTGCCTTCAAGTACTGCAAAAGGGGATGTGTGAGTGTCTGAGCTGATGTGATGTGATACCAAGCTCTTAAATCTTTCCTTCAATAAATGTTCGATCACCGAGTCTCCTTAAGGCACATTGGAGAACTTTACGAGATCGCACACTGTGTCACCCGTACGCACTAGAGTTGCCAGCTGAACTCCAATCATCGCACGCAGACACTTGAATCATTACTCCAGCTAAAACTTCCATGCAATATTTGTTCATGTCACGCTACAATGCAGGAAGCGGAACTTACCGAAGACGGAAGAGAACAGTTCTGGCGCCGATGTGCCCATGGCCATGAAGGTTGCTCCGGCAACGTCGGTGGGAACTCGAAAGTCTAGGAGGAAACATAAACGAGTCAGTGAATATTTCTTCCAACCCATTCTTTAGTGAATTCACCGAGAAAGGTCATTGCCCCAACAACTTCTACTGCTCTATTTAAATGCAACGCTGGCGTTGTGACAGAAGCGAAATATTAGACAGGAAGTTACTGCTGGGAAATAGTAAAAAATTTTGAGTAGCACTCAAAGACGTTACTTTTCTGGCGCACAGAAGTTATTAAACTGCCACGGGATAAACCTCACAAGACATTGCATCAATACACGTTTTTTTTTTTACTAAAAGCACCTCTTCATTGTCTTTTTCGATGACTATGCCTATCTGCTTAGAGTTGTGTAGAGTAGTGGCAATATATTACTACACGTTTACCATCCGTGTGATTAGGTGTCTGTCCGACAACACGGCTAGTGTTAAGGAACCACATGAACAGCCTGTTGCTGTTTCCCGGTCAGCACACTTTTTTGTAACACTTCGAACTTGTCTAGCCGGCTCCCGAAACTGAGATAATCCTTGGAATGGGAGCGATACTGAATGATACTTTAGTTCTTAAACAAAAGCAGGTGCAGCAAACCGAACTTGGGAAAGTTCGTTCGTACGTTTTGTTCAACATTGTTATGTTTCTTCATTATTATGTTCGTTACATTTTATGCCCTGAAGATATTGACGGAAGTGGTCGTTTTGCAGCGTGACTTTGTATAAACCATATTAGTCAAAGCAGTACTCGAATGGAGGTAAAAAAGGGACTACATGTTTGCTTCGAGTTATAAAGATGCTGTTAAGGTTTTTGCGTCGTAAAATGGCAAGATCTCTTCACCTTGTACGCCCTTTCTCTTTTTCTTTTATATTCATCTTCCTAACTCGGACACATTGGCGTTGGAAGTTGTTCTTGACAAGTAGTGAATGGATCAGAAAAATAAAAAATCACAGCATATCCACGGAGTGAATGATGATGAGTGTACGAAGCTCCGGAGATGCATCTGGAGCCCGTGAACCCTACGTGAGTTTTGCCCAGTCGATACGACATATTCACGAAGCGAATAATGATAAAGAAGGTTGTTCCAATTGTCCGTCCGTCCGTCCGTCCGTCCGTCCGTCTGTCTGTCTGTCTGTCTGTCTGTCTGTCTGTCTGTCTGTCTGTCTGTCTGTCTGTCTGTCTGTCTGTCTGTCTGTCTGTCTGTCTGTCTGTCTGTCTGTCTGTCTGTCTGTCTGTCACGTACTAAGGGTAGCTATGACAGACAACTGCGGTGAACAAGCCTACGCCTTCAAAAGTTTCGCCCCTAAAAACAGCTCAGCTACCAACTTGGCAAGCAATGCGCAGTCATAAGCGGCGAAATCCATACTCACAGTCGGCCATGACCTCCAGGGACGGGACGAAGTACTTCTGGCAGACGATGGCGAGCAGCGCCAGCCCGTACGCGGTTCCCGCGAAGTGCAGTGCCACCCAGCCCCGCTGCCTCTGTTGCAGGCTGAAAAGGTCGGGCGGGAACTCGGACCTGCCGCCATCGGCTGCCTCGCCACCGCCAGCAGCGGGGAGACAGCGCTGTGCCGCCTCGCCTGCAGTCGTCTCGGCTGAAAGATATGCATAGGGGAGCCATCAAAGTCAGAACAAGCGCATGCGTACACCTCTAGCTCACATAAACGTGTCCATGATGTAGACACACACTGCATTCTTCTTCAGCAAACCAAATCTCTACTTTAGCAAACTAATTCATCAGTTATTTTGTTGTGCCGTTGGATTAATATAGTGTTAGTCCACTTTAGCTTATAGTCAAGTTCCATGTGCTGATGAGTTAGTGTTGATTAAAGGTGTGTTGCCACCAGCCAGATGGCCTAGTGGTCATGGGGCCTGACTCCTGAACCCGATGGTCGCGAGACCAAGTTTCGGCCACGATAGCCGCACTTCTATGTAGAAGTCCTTGAGGCCCCTGTGCATAGATTTTGATTCACATTAAAGAACGCCATGTAGTCGACCTCTCGGAGCCCTCACATACGGCGTATTTCATTACTATATTGTGGTCTCGGGACGTAGAACCTCAACAATTTTTAATTACGGTTTACTGACGATGTGATTCGACAAGGACGAGGCGAGATGCGGCGCAGTACATTGTCCTAGAGGCACAATGACAATGAGCAGCACGTTCATACTACTGACGATACTGCTGGAAGAGTGCGCGTCTTCGTTCCAATCCCCACTCAGCAAAAGAAGCCATTCTGGCCACCTAACAGCTAGACGGCAGAGTGTCATGGTAGGGGCTCGAGTCATGCAACGGGACGTGGTCAAGTCCACGCAGGCATATATCCTCGGACTGAGGAGGTGGCGTGAGAAGATAGTTAACACAACGATGACCCCAGGCCGTGTTAAGGCCCCTCGTACTTTAGAAGAGCTTCGAAGAAAAAAACAGGAAGCAGTATAATACTCTACTGCCCATTTATTACCAACTGTGAAACATTATTACTCACTGCGTAACTGTGAACAGGTAGCGAGAAAATGCAGATGATGCATTCAAATAGAAAAATAAATGTTCTTACGCGAGAACTGTGTGTGATAGATGTCAGCTGCCGTTGTACTGAACATATTAGCAAAGGCAACCAGCTGATGCCCAAAAGATTCCTGCAAACCAAAATTACAATGTTTATTGGTGTTGTGTGTCCCAAAAATCCCGATATGATTGTGTGGAACGTCCAGGGGCGGAATGTTTCTCGACGGCAGGGAGGCACCTTTTTGAAATTGTCATTTTTCGCTTCGATTGCCATGGCGAATTAAAATTGGCGGGAGAGGGGATACGGTTTCAGGATACGCTACTGGGGATGCCGTAGAGGAGGGACCCGGATACTTCCGGGTCACCTGCGGCTTTTTAACCTGTACCTCAAGTCTAAATACACGAGCCTATATAATTTCGCCTCCATCGCAACGCGACCACCATAACCGGGATTGGGTACCGTGAACCTCGGGTAAGCAGTCAATTACCATAACTACTTGACCACCGCGGTGGGTGCTGGAACTCATAAGCTTGATCCCAGGCATACCTGACCACCAAAACTCTCAGACAAGAGTTGACTGATCATGTGTGTATGTATATATATATATATATATATATATATATATATATATATATATATATATATATATATATATATATAGAGAGAGAGAGAGAGAGAGAGAGAGAGAGAGAGAGAGAGAGAGAATGTAGGAAAGGTAGGGAGGTTAACTAGACTATGCGTCCAGTTTGCTACTCTACACATGGGGAGGGGGAGAGGGGAGTAAAAAAAGAGAAGGATAGACACATGTCACATCACACACACACAATAAGATTTGTTGAAGTTTGCCTGCATCGTATGTAAATTCAGAAATAATAAATCGAAAAAAAGAATATTTGTAAGAGATTACGTTTCTTTTTTCTTGTAAAAGACACAAGTTAAAGGTCTTCAAGGACAATACGCAAACAATTATAGGAGCTCTCAGTACACGCTACCAGCTCAAGTGTTTACGAGTAGGCGTAACACTCAGGGTACCTAGCACTGCGATTTATCGCTATCTTGGCGTGACCTATACTGCATCCCTCCTTTTTGGACTTCGGCAGCAGCCTAAATACCTACCACTGTTGTCCAGTTCGATATATATATCTCTACGAGAACGTTCACGTTACAATGGAGGCTGCATATATGTATATAACTGCGTGCAGGTGTAGTTGCATTTTCGAAACTAGCATTGACGAAGACTTCAGAGAGCGTAAAGACGGCATGGTGTTATTGCGAAGATGGGCACTTCATGCTTACAACATCGTAGAAACTATTCCACCAAGTTGTTTCAAAGTTAAGCCTAGATTCAGCCACAATTTGCACTGCCTCAATTTCCCTTCTAGCAGTGTTGTTGTTGTTGTTGTCGTCGTCACCGTCGTTGTCGTTGTTCTTGTTCTTGTTCTTGTTCTGTTGTTGTTGTTGTTGTTGTTGTTGTTGTTGTTGTTGTTGTTGCTGTTGTTGTTGTTGTTGTTGTTGTTGTTGTTGTTGTTGTTGTTGTTGTTGTTGTTGTTGTTGTTGTTGTTGTTGTTGTTGTTGTTGTTGTTTAGTACGATTCGACGAGGCTAGCCACACCTTTTTCACTCAATTATACTAATCGCCCCGCCGCGATGGTCTAGTGGCTAAGGTACTCGGCTGCTGACCCGCAGGTCGTGGTTCCGAATCCCGGCTGCGGCGGCTGCATTTCTGATGCAGGTGGAAATGTTGTAGGCCCGTGTGCTCAGATTTGGGTGCACGTTAAAGAACCTCAGGTGGTCAAAATTTCCGGAGCCCTCTACTACGGCGTATCTCATAATCATAAGGTGGTTTTGAGACGGTAAACCCCACATATCAATCAAAAATTATACTAATCGCCAGCCGAACACAAACATAGATGCAAGAAAAACTGTCTTTGCTTCATAAATATATTCACGCGTCCAGGCCACCACCCCTCCCACTAACGGCAACATTGCGCATGTCTAAACGACTTCACAATCAGCGAAGCATCACACGCATTTTTGGAAAAACAAAATCATTCAATTCATCGGCTTTGCCTCGTGCCATAGCACTCTGGAATGACCTACCCGACGTCATTGTCAATTTAACTAATCATGAAAATTTTCGCGAGCAATTAATGATACATCTATCTCAATAGCATCGCATAACCTCCTTGAATTCTGTTTTTGTTCTTTGTGCTTTTTTTGCGGCTGGGAAATTGTTGTTGTTGCTTGAAGCCCCTCTTTGTCATTTGTGCAACCACTGTTATTAGTTCCAATGTTATTACTTGCTTTGTATTTTTATTAGTTATTAGTTAATAGTTGCTCTGTAGTTGCTTTGCTTTGTAGTTGCTTTGTATTGTGGCAGAAGTATCACCCACTAGCATTCTTTCCTATGTACCCCCCTTACTCTATGCCACGTAATAGAGCCTGTAAAGTATTTTTAAATAAATAAATAAATAAAATTGGTGCAAGATAATGTATACATGACTGAATCTTCGCATCACCCTAAATGAAAATTAGTTTTCGTGCTTGCTTTCTTCCTGCGTCCGCAGAGCAAGTACAAACGTCCAAGTGGCAGACACAAGTAAGGCTCACGTGTAACGGGAGTATGCATGTAGTGATTTGAGCTTTTCTTGAAGAACTCTATGCCCTTATGTGGCACGTACTGAACACGTTTATGAAGATGAACTGCGGTGCTTTGTGTGATGTATGCTTAGAACTTGCAGATACTTGCCGCGGCTGCGGCGGCTGCATTTCCGATGAGGGCGGAAATGTTGTAGAACCGTGTGCTCAGATTTGGATGCACGTTAAAGAACACCAGATGGTCGGAATTTCTGGAGCCCTCCACTGCGGCGCCTCTCATAATCATATGGTGGTTTTGGCACGTTAAACCCTACATATCAATCAATCAATCAATCAATCAATCAACTTGCAGATACTCATCTCCTTTTCAGCTCACTGTGTGTCGTAAGAAAAGTGTGCGTGCTGATAACCAGTAGTCGCTGGATTCAGGGAAGGGCTTTCTTTTGCTGCATCGTTTGCTCTGCCTGGATAACTGTGCCTTCAAGCTCGTGGTAATGGAGCTGACATTGACAACCGAGATTTCAAACTGAGAAGATAAATCTTAAGTGGTTTTCAGCAGATGGCTAGATTAGCATACGGGACGTCTGGAGAACTAAAGGTGAAGAGCAAGCGATAACCGTAGAAGGCGGCTCATTCCGTATCAGTACAACATGTTGCACGCAAAACCGAAATGGGGGATCGCATTTTTCTTCGCGTTAGTAAAGCTGCGCTGTTCGTTCTCGAGCTAACAATGTTTTTTTTATTTATTTTCTGGCATTTGAGGTTATTAGGTTCTGCCTAAAATACGACCACTTAATTTAGTAAAAGGAAAAGACGGGGAAGAATTATTACAAGAGTAATTAATTTTCATACAAATAGCTGATGATTACAGCATCATAGCATACAAGCTATCTGTTTTATATCATATTGGTTTCTGTTATCTCGTACTATATTACATCTTTCCAATGGGGTCTTCTTACACAAGTGCGTGGGTGCATGCACCGAAACGTCAATATATGAATTCGATCAAATAAGCAAACGTAGCTAGCAATACTTGCTTGAAATAACTCAGTACGTGTTGCAGCTATGAATATTTCATCCGACTGGCTAAGTTAACGATAGCGTTTTTACAATATGAACCATTTGGAATGAAAACAGAAACAAAACGCAGATTTTGTATAGTTGAAGCAGCAGATTGAACGAGTTGCAAAAGTAGCCAGCCTTTCTATTGCTGAGCCCTAAAATCCTCTCGATAACAGCCCTACAATGCCCACGACCGTGCCTTCCTTAGTCAGCGTCTGTAGATATGAAACTTGACCGACAAAAAGTGCTAGTCGAGAGCATACCCAGTGTGCTTGGTTGTCTTACAGAGAAATTGTGATTTCAAACTAATGTGCTCACTTGCTTGTCTGTAAATTATGTTATTCCCGTATAACTGCGTCATGTCAACAGCATTTATACAGGAATCAAAGAACTCTCACTGGTCTCCGCATTGGGCTCAAGTTTTGAGATAAGTCAGCTAATGTTAGGCGCACCTGTAACGTTAAGTAGCTTTGTGAAGAAAATTCGTTGCTCAATTTAAGAGACACCTGGATAGTTACAATGTGTACTCTGTGTTCTGGCCAACCGTACCCTTTAAATTTATCTTATTTGGTCATTTTTATGGCATGTTCGTCTTTCGGTTGATTATGATATGTGGGGTTTAACGTCCCAAAACCACCATATGATTATGAGAGACGCCGTAGTGGAGGGCTCCGGAAATTTAGACCACCTGGGGTTCTTTACCGTGCACCCAAATCTGAGCACACGGGCCTATACAACATTTCCGCCTCCATCGAAAATGCAGCCGCCGCAGCCGAGATTCGATCCCGCGACCTGCGGGTCAGCAGCCGAATGCTTTAGTCACTAGACCACCGCGCGGGTCACGTCTTTTGTTTCAACAGCACTTTAGTACGTTCATGAACTTTAAAGTTTCAGCGAGTATTACTCTCAGTACCTCGTACCTGAATTAGAAATTTCTTGTTAACGCAATTCACAAGCGCTATAGCGTTTTTTCAGCACCTTCTGAAAGGCTGTATTTTCTTGCTTTTCCTAATGGCTCAGTTCTGAAACACGTGTGGAGGAACTAGAACAACGACTCTTGCAAAAGGTTATTCGCTGAATTCGTATCAATATGCTGCGAAGTATTAACACTCGAGGCATTTATTTTTTGTATTACTGCAAGGTAAGCAGCAAAGATTAGAACACACGGCATGTCGCGCTATCTATTGCTCTGTGCTGAGACATCTTGTCTTTATTTTATTTTTTTCGGGCTCGATTTGTTACAGCAAATCAGCTATGACTTATCGCTCGTAAATGCATTTTTTGCTGGGTGCGATCGCGTGGGTGCGCACGTTTATTCGACAGAGACCAATCGCATACGAAAGAAGAGTTAGCTAAGATTTTTAGTAAAGAAGTGATGTTTGCTATCATACAACACAGGACAATCATCATGGGGGAAGCAAGATAAAGAAAATGTACAATCACCAAGCACAGACAGAAGACTACTGTCATTTATAATTACGCTCTCATAAACACAATTGAACCAATCACAAATGAACATCGTTCTTTTGCAGGAGTGGTGCCACTTGATAAGGCACCTTCATCGCTCTATGCTGAAATGGCTGATGAGGTTGGCATCGCAGAATGGTTCTTTTGAACACCATTATGTGATCGAAGTGAACTTCGGTAGTGGCGAGTTCTCCCCTTGAACCCTGCCATCCATATTAAACGTAAAAATAGAGTGAAAGCACAAATAAAGACGAATAAAGAACGACAAATACTTGCCCAGCTATCTTTTAGGGTGGAATACTACAGTGATGCGATGTCATAGGTACCTAAATCTTGCTGCAGGCAGAAGCTGTCCACAATTCCCGTCATTTGTTAAGTCTCTCGATTATTACAGAACCTACTAAAGAATGGGTGGTCTGGGGAGCTCGTTTCTTGTATTACTTCTATGTTATTTTATTGTAATATTTTCGTATTATTTTTATTATAATTAAAACGTGACATCGGCGCTGACTACAAAAGAAATGATATGTTTTTGTGAGAAGTCATTATATTATATAATATTTAATTACCAACGATGATTGATTACTTTCATAAGAGGTGCTGTTATCGACCTATTTGAAATATGACACAAGCAGTCTAATGACGTAATGCACAACGCCATAGCGTAAAGGGGTATTGCCAAAGAAAATGGTAAGTATACAGGAACTTCAAGCGAATAATTGGAAAGCCTTTTATGTCTTTCAACTATATTCATGTGAGAAACATAGCCTAACTTTCTTTTTGTTTTCTTTTTTCTCGGTCTTGGGTCCTACGCTACGTTCCCGTGTACGTGCACGCACTTTTCCACTGGAGTCGATCAAGCTAGCGTTTCAGGTCAGCAACACACTTCAGTTTTGTCCTGTTCGGCGTGTGGCGTTCATTGTCTCGTACCTGATTTGTTCTCTGCAGTTAACTATTACGAAGCAGCGAATCTTCTTTAGACTTCAGTCAGACATCGCGTGGATGAACGTGTACGGCACGTCGGCCGGTAGACTGCAACTCACCACATCTGGCCACTGGTGCTGCTCCGCAGAGTAGCAGAAGGACCAGTACCGACCACAACCGCTGCCTTCGCCAGCCGTCACCCAGGGTCGCAGACCGACCACGGGGGGCCGTCGTCAGGACATTCTCAGGAGAGGCGGAGGTATCCAGATTTGGAAGAAACGGGTGCGCCTGGCACTACCTACGCTGCGCTATCAACGGAGCTCTTCCTCCTTGTACGTCGACGCCCCGAATTTTCTCCCGAGAGCTCCTGCACACCACGACCAACCGCTGGCCGTGTTAGGAAAGAAGTGAGGCCGCGTCAGGAGCAACGGAACTTTCGGTGTGACGCTACCCTGGGACGGTCTCACTACGTGTTATCGATAATGGTTCCCTGTTATCCACGGCTGTCGCTCTCTTACAGGCGTGGATAAGGTCCCAGCGTGGACTCGCCCATGTCATTCTTTCTCTTCTCTACCTCGTTTTCTTCCTTTTTTTACTGCAACGTACGAGTCTTCCAGACTCAGTCGCTGTTCTGGTTTTTACAGCTTTATTTGTGTACAGGCGAAACTCACAGCATCTATATGCCAGCCGTTATCGGGCACTAAATAGACACACTGCATGGTACGATATACCTCCGTGTCCCTACCAAACAATAGAGCTTTGTCTCCGTGTTCGTGAGTAAGTTTTTTTGTTTATTTATTTATTTATTTATTTATTTATTTATTTATACTGCGATCTGTTCCCAGATCTTAGCAGGGTGGTTATACATAAAAAATACAAACAATTTAGCGCACATAAATTGCAGGACTTCATCAAACATTTTTAAGAAATTAAAAAGAGTAAGAAAACACTAATAACGAACGAATGAAACAACACAAAGAAATTCATAAAATATTCAGATGTTTTGCAAATATGCCTAAAGACTTCTGAGAAACTACGTTGGTATTAAGATTATTCCAGTCCGTTATTGTCCGGTTATATGTGAGCTTACGTACTCGCGCACCTTGTGAATAAATAAAGCTTCGTTAAATAACTTAGCATAAAGCCCAACTCTTCTATTTTCCTTGAGCGTATTACACTGCGTGTGTGCATGCGTTTTGTTCATTTATGTAACACATGTGCACTCAATGATAACAACGCTCAACCTTTCCCTGACTTGGCTCACTGATTCGTCTTACGTGCGTCGGCACTCATAAGTCCCACTTGCAATAGTATATGCAGGACTAATCTAGAACATAATGACCCCCAAGAAAGAAATTTTGTGAAATACAGCTGGATACCGAGATACAGACCAGGCTTATTCAATGTCCGCGCTGCTCTTTCGCAAGGGCAACATTCTAAAACAGGAAATCAGCCACCTGCGACCAGAAGGTTATAGCTAAGCGGCTATCAGCAACACATCAAAACACCTGCCATACCCTTCTTGTCCCTTCCTATTTGATCGTAGAAAGGCTCTTCTATATTAAGCAAACTTAATTGCTCTGCCAGTTTAAGTAAACTATTAGAGTTGTGCACAATATTGTCAGTTCACCGGATTATTTCTCCCTACCTGTGACCCCCCCTTCTCCGATTAGCTTTCTGGCCTTGCCCTGTCAGCCTCATGCAACCTTGTATCTCCCCCTGAAAAAAAGGTACCTGCTCCTGTTCCAAAATAATTAAACATATACCATCGAAGTTATCATCTAATGCGCTTAGTAAATTAATGTACGCATAGAATAGCATAAGCTGGTAATGTGCTGCAGTGCGCATCATAAAATAATGCTACCTGTCTGGTACCAGGAGGTGTCTTTACATTGCACCGATTAAAACTTCTTTCTAAGGCAGTTCGCGGATGAATTGAGGCGCATAAATGCAACCGAAGCAGGAGCTCATGCGAGAAAAGTTGTTCAGCTTCTTTCACTCCCTTCGAAGCGGCTATGGCGCCTATGTTTTCATATTTAATCATTTTTTGCCCGCACTGCTGACGGGGAACGTATAAGTGCTGAGCATAAATTAACTGAGGGAAGCGAGCATTCTTATATGACGACTAATCATTCTTGCTTTTTTTTTTCTCAACACTCTCCTATTCAACATGAAATGTCTAAGATTGTTGCAGTAGGAGGCGCCGGTTTCCGAAATTTTGTAGGTTTATAGAATTGCTACTCACTAACGACGGTAAAGTCGGCTTCTGAAATCTTGTAGCTTTTAGAAAACTCTGTCTCAAAACATGGCATTTCGGCGTGCGTGCCTTTGAGCATCATATTTGACAAGAGAAAAATCACGTAGATGGAAGCTAGGCAGTCCAAGCATATTAGTGTCCTCTTTTCAACCTTGCACTGCTGCACTGGGTAAGATAAAAATTGGCCCCGTATCTTCATGTCTCACGGCAAATGTCATCGAAAGACGATAGTCTTGCGTGTGGAGAGAGTGAACAAAACGTTTATTTGATGTTCTGCGTGAGAAAAACGGTGAACTGTATTCTGGAAGCGCTGCGTTAGAGAGTCTCGATCCGTGCAACGAAGGCGAACGAGCGCATCAAGGCACGTTATAGACACTAGCGCCATCTGGCAGTTATCTTCGAAAACGAAGGAAGGCGTGCGCGCCCGCGGAGAAAGATGCGCGCCTGTCTCGGAGGCGACAAGGTGTAGAACGCGAAGTGACGGGCAGGGGCCACCACCGTGTCGTCTAAGCGAAGCGTTGGACACACTTGCCTTTTTGAGCATCGCATTGCACTGTCAGCGCAGCGTGATAAACGGTACGGTCCTTAGAATTACTTGTGTGTGCCTTCTCTAGTAAAAAGGCACTCATACAAAACATCGAGGCGTTGTCATAGGGCCTCAGACATGTGCAATAATTGTTTTTAGTTGACAATCGCACAAGTGTGAACGCTGAAACTTGAGCAATATTGGTGGGCGCTGCGGCTGGGGTTGGCCGTTTAAGGTATCGTTTGGTGCCGTTAGGAAGATCGTTACCATAGACAAGCAGATAAATGCACAGACAGACGGACAGACAGACCAAGGTTCAGAATCGAAAGTCCCCAAGAAAGACTATCGTCTTTATTAAAAATTAAAAAGCGAAAAAAGTTGATATACTACAGGCGTGAAGTAGGCTACGTCGCAAATGTTACATACGTACCAGTAAACATTCGGCAGACTTTATTCCTTTTGGTATCATGCATGTGAGGCAGCATGTGAGCTCGGCTGCCAGCTCGTGGAGGTATCACGGGCTACTCGATGTCGTCTGCATGAAAGAGTGTTCTATAGTCACCACCTCGATCGGCCAAGTGAACCACTCCCTTACAGACGCTCAGATGTGCTCCCAACTATTGGGCTGCGGAAGTTGCGTATTTTCTCTCCCCAACCTCTTCTCCTCCTCCTGACCCCAAAACACACTGGTTCGATCTCGGCAGTGACCGTGAAATTTTGATGTGGAAAATCCTGTGTTCCCGCTTGCAAGGCACGATGTCAGAACACAGTAGAGAATCACAGTTGATCGAACTTATGAGCTGTCTACTACAACGCCCGGGATGCTCTGAGTCACTGCTGGACGTTAAACCACGTATTTCAGACATCCAACAAATCTCATAAACGTTTCTGGTGTCCATATTCTGACTAGCTCTACTTTTTTACGATGTAGGCTCCTACGGAAAACTCCGTGCTGTGTTAAGTGCTGTCTTTCTCTGTGTAGCCTCTCGATCGTACAACTTCCCCCACTTTGTTCGCAATGTGTAGGGTACCAAAATTGTTATCCTATTCTGGTTGCCTTCCCTACATTTCCTCCTCCAGCACCCTTATTCCGTCTCCTCCTAATGCTTTTTCCAAAATGAAGTTGCAAACTGTATATTTATTTTCCGGCTACGCTTTCCGCCTTCTGCATATCATTTATCTCTATATATATCTAGCTGTTTAAGAATAGCGTCTCGTTCAGCAAATCGTAAAGATAACGATGCACTTGTGTACTGACGCTGCCAGTGTTTATGGAATTCCTTGTTGCACAATTCGTGCGAAGAAGTGCTATCGCACCTCGGAAGTGTACCCTATCAGCTCAGCCCATTCTCGTTGATAGCTGTGATTCCGCACTTAGATGGCCAGATAAGCTTAGAAATAGCATGTTGAAAAACAAGCAGCTCCTAGAAATAAGGGCTGCAGCGCGAGCACGAATGTGCTAGAAGAAACAGACAAAGTCGAGGTACGGAAGGCAAAAGAGGACAACACGAGCGCTGTCCTCTTTTGCCTTCCGTACCTCGACTTTGTCTGTTTCTTCTAGCACATTCGTGCTCGCGCTGCAGCCCTTATTACTATGAATTTAAACCAACTAGCCCAAATCGCCATTCAGCTCCTAGAGTGGACCGAGCTATCTGTGCTACTGCCGTCCCCTTGCTGGTCGCACATTTATTGTCTTGCTTGGTCCCATCGCTCAAATTTTGTTAAATGGCCTGACACGGATGCAGCGGTGGCTCTACACAAAAGTTGAGGACGTTCACATAGCCCCGTAGTCCACATAAACAGCAAAAAGGCTGTGGCTGCCTTTTGAGCCGACAAAAGACGAGGGCGGTGCTCCAAACGCATTGCTGCAATTTTTTTGTCTCTTTCCCTTCTCTTCCATCTCTCTTTCATCCTTATACTACCCTTTTCTAGCGTAGGGTAGCAAACCGAGCATGTGCCTGGTTAACCTCCCTGCCTTGTCTGTTGTTGTTCTTTCTTCCTTCCTTCTTCTTTCAAATTTTCTTGAGAGACACGTTGTCGTCGTAAACTGATAATACTCAAAATCATTCTTTATAAAGTTTAGTTATAAACACACTTCAAAGTGCAACCAACGACGTCCATATTACATCGCATGTAGCCTATACATTCGCATCAACAGAATTTTCCATTAGAACAATCTCAACCGCATTTGCTAAATCTACATGTTTACGCCCTTTATTGTGTACACTGCCGATAGAAGTAGTCGTCAGCGATGACACATAACAGCAATTCATCACATCACTAGGCCATTCCGCAATTTTCGGATCGAACAATGCCATAAGGGTGAAAAAAAGCGAGCTTATCAACTCCCGCTGTCATTGCGATTAAAACTCACACTACTGAAGCAAGGTTCGGTGCTAACTACTGCGAGGCCACGTAGCTTTCTTTATTGTGTTTGGATAGCATCAGTAGTACAAGGCGACCCCTCTTTACTACTGTTAAAGTCAACATTACTCATGCAAACGTACAAAAAAATTAACGTCCAATATGACAAGGAGACTAATGAAACATTGACACTCGAGCAAGGAAAGGCGCACATAAAAAGAAAAAAGAAAAGGCAGTGTGGCCGTTTCCTACCCAACACATGGGGAGGAAAGGGATGAGTGAGATAAACAAAGAGAAAGCTTGCTTTGATATTGCCCATATGCATTGCGCATCGTATCCACGGTCGGCACCTTAACATATCGCCTACTTGGCGATATATTAGCGCTACTGGGCTTCTTGCTAACTACTGGCCTGTGTGAACGACTCTGAGTGGATTGATTTTGTGAGTGCGTGTGTGTCTGTGTTGATTGTTCTTATTTACTTTTTGTCTCTCTTTCTATTTATACCTCCTTATTTTCCAACCCCAGTGCAGAGTAGCACATTGGATCCTTGCATCTGGTTAACATCCTTGCCTTCATTTTCTCCTATTTCTCTCTCTCCCTCTCTCTTTACTATATTGCCTTCATGTGTTGCACGGGACTTGGTGCAACATGCGCCCAAGCACTTTCCTTCTGCAAAACAAACATAGAGTGTGAACTAAATTTGAGGCACACACGCAAGCTGGCAATATTTCCCATAGAAGGAATACTGTCGGAGATGATTATCAATGTTGTATTCATATTTTCGCATAGCGACACACGGGGTAATCTGACTTTCCGACGCTCGCCAACGCGAGCGACGCAAGGCCGCGATCAGAGATTTCTACCACGCTAAGAACCTGAGTATAGCTACTTCTCGGAAGGCAGACGGGCGAAGTGACTAAGATACATTGATTGATATGCGGGGTTTAACGTCCCAAAACCACTATATGATCATGAGAGACGCCGTATTGGAGGGATCCGGAAATTTCGACCACCTGGGGCTCTTTAACGTGCACCCAAATCTTAGCATACAGGCCTACAACATTTCCGCCTCCATCGGAAATGCAGCCGCCGAAGCCGTGATTCGAACCCGCGACCTGCGGGTGAGCAGCCGAGTCCCTTGGCCACTAGACCACCGCGGCGGGGCAAGAAGTGACTAAGCGTTCATGTCGATCGTGCGACAGCCCCGTATGAATGAAGCCATAATAATTTGACCAGATCGCACGTATTATTGGCTGCTTCTATTGAACGAGGCTGCAGCATACCGTAAGTTGTGTTTAATAACAATATCTGTGGTGTCACGTGCCATAACGACCAAATAATTATGAGGCACACCGTAGTGAATGGCACCGAAAATTTCCAATATCTAGCGTTCTTTAACGGGCCATTTCGCCTCCATCAAAATGTCACCGCTGCAGTCGGGAGCGAACCCTCGACCTCCGGTCAGCAGACGAGAACAGTTTATAACCACAACCGCACCACCGTGGGCCGAAAATGGTGACGATGAATTTCTATTTCAGACACTTCAAAGAAATGCATCGCAACCACTACAACATTTCCCAGGACGCACATCCTAAGGACAGTCGATTATCTGCAGGTATCTTCAAGACGGGAGTGAGACTAGTGTGCCGATTAAATTGAGATGGCACATGAAAATTGTTGTTTACAGGACCGCGCTCTGTTGACGAGCTATATTATTTATTTTCACGTTCACGAAAGCGGCGGCGCTGCGACGTAAGAGTGACGCACGTGACAGCGACGAAAATGATATATTTTTATTATTCTCACGTTTTAACTCAATCTTTAACAGCTTCGCTGTTAAAATTCTTACTCGGCTGTCTATATCGCAAAAGTATATACCGTAAAGGTATATACTGCCACCCACACATATTTGTACATACGCATGTGTGGATGGCATTCAAATCATCCTTATGTGTTCAGAAGTGGTTAACGATTTACAGTGCTTGGTACTGTACTATGGGAGAGCTCAAAGCCGTCCCTGTGCAGATGCAAGAGGTAGGAACAACTGAACACACTGCAACTGGAGCCACCAGTGTAGAAGGCCAGGGGAACAGGGATAGAAAACCTTAGAGCGCAGAGTGTCCCTGGTGAGTGAAGTTGTTTATTCCTCAATGTGGCTCCAGTGACACCCCTTTTTCCAAGAAATTTTCAGTGCATGTAGCGAGGACCGTGTAGGCAGAAAATGCGGTAGAAATATTTTGTTTTGTTTTGCATGAATAAAGAATGCATATGACCATACTGGATGGTATGCATCATATTTTAACTGACCGTATTAAAACGGTATGTAATTTCCGCTGTCCGCATCTTATTATCAAAGCAATAGTCTGGCGCGCTACGCCTGTACATCATCTATGCGTGCTATATTTACATCACGTCACGCGACATGGCTGTTTTCAAAGTTATGGTGGCCGCCTTCCTCCTTAACGTTAGGGCTGCATCGGGTGCGTTAGTGTTGCGTCTCTTTCAAGGATTGCCTCGAGGAATGTTTGACTTGAGATGGCTAGCGGCTGATAGCAATGTATGGCGGAGCAAGGAGCCGCCTAGTGTTCACCAAAGATAACATGCTGTCTCGACAGCCCGCAGTCCGAGCCCACGTTTGTCACTTGAGTGTTTGCGCGTTCTCGCGCCTAACAGCACGTCTTCGGGTCCAAAGATGGTCACTGCTTGAGTCTCCTTCTACGTTTAGTTTCCCGTATCTCTATCGCGCTCTCTCTTGACATCATAGGTGGCACCGTAGATGAGGACCAGGATTTGGCGACATTTGCATGCAGCACCATACCTTCGGCGACAGCGTTGGCCTGCTGTAACTGAATATGAAATAGGCGAAAAAAAATCATATCTGACGAAATAGGCTAGTTATCAAGAACGACTCCCGGTTATGTAGAGCGGAGACTTGTCTAAACATTCTGTTAAAATTCAACTGCCTCACTACAGACCGGGTGACTTCCTAGAGTGCTTAATATTTCTTAGAAATGCGCGTGCCCTTTTGTGAGCTATAGCGAAAGAGGATGGTGACGTGACAGAGAGACACTCGTGAAGTTTGGTCTGTGTGGCGTTTGAGTATAGCCTGCGTGATTTGTGTTTTATTATGTGTTAGTAAAGTATTCGTTTTATTACGAGGTCCACGTGAGCACTTCAGAAGTGGGATGGAAATCCAGTCACCAACGAATGAGTGAATGTGAGTTTTACCAGTGCGCGAAACTGGTACCATCACCCTAAAGCGGAACGCACCGACGATCGAGTCAACCTGACTGGCGGTGGAGACGCGGACTCCAACCATGGAGACACTATAACGGCTCGTGAGCTGCTACAAGCTCTTAAAGGAAAAGACAAACTGATATCGACCATGATGGAAGGACTGTTATTGGCCGGCGCAGCGCCGCTAAAACCAGCGCCGACGTTCCAGGTGATTACTGACTTTAGCCGCAACACCGGCCCCTTTTACGGCTTTGAAGATGCTCATTAAGCGTGCCAGTGGATTGATCTCTAGAGCAGGGAACACGTGCAGAGGTTACTGTTCAATCACAGATTACACACAACTGGCAAGGGGACGAACATGCACGGCCCACGTGAGCGTCCAATATTGAGTCGTGATCACTGCACTGCACTGAGGTGGCGCCAGCGGGGCTCTTCTTTGTCGTGTGTGTGCCGCTGGTCGAGGGGTCCCAAGCTCATGACAGCATACATCAAAGGGTCCGCCGATCTGTTCGCTCGATTAGCGGGGCGATTTGCGGTGGCCGCCGTGGTTTCTTCCGAGGAAGATGCTGTATTTGTTGTCCTCTCTCGAACGGCTTACAGCGTCGTGGCGACGCGACGTCCCACCCTCCGGCTAGCAGGGACAATACCTGGTGGGCATAAGCAGCAGGCCGGTCGGCTACTTGTTTGAGAATTAAACGAGCTCCGCTCCCTTGTCAGCTCTGGCGCCGGTGACAACACTGCCGCTACTTGCGTCAGACTGCGGAGTTGCGCCGCCTGGTAGGCTGACCATTTACACCGACGAAACATGGTTCAACGCAGGCCACATGTGTATAGACAAGTGTATGTTGATGAAACCATAGATGCCATCCATGAAGTGCGCCGATCCGGGCTGTCTACAGGCCTTCAAGATCCTAATAGAAAAGGTGGCTGGCATATTGTTGAACGAAAATGGGTTTGTGGAAGGCGCAGGTGAAGTGTTTAGCGCCAAGAAATGCTCAGGTGACTATCACAGGGAGATGAATTATGACAACTACGAAAAATAGTTCACTAATAGGTTGCGAATAAGTGCTAATCTGAAGTGTAAACTACTTCTAAGGCTTCTGTGACATGCATGTGTCTCTTTTTGAGATGCATGAATGCAAACCCATGCTATGAAATGTGCGATGTTTGTGCGAATATCAGGAACGTGACGCATTCTCCCTACCACAGCTTCGAGCAAATGTAGTGTTACCAAACCCCTCCTTCAATGGTAGAATAGTATTTGCTGCTATACGTACCTACCCCAGTCTTGTAAAATGACAACAACGCCATTAGTTCACTTAATTTACTTTAGTGCATCAGAAGCAACAGCAGCGACTTCGGCATTTGCGGCTTAAGCCACTGCGGCTGCAGCTGCTTCACTTTTTTCCTTGGCCTGCTGTCTTAAATCTTGCATCCTGGTCAGCAGCGTCTCGTACTGGTATTTCATGTTTGTGAAGCCGAAAGTGGTTGCTGTCGTGTCGGTCAGATGCACTTTTGCCTTCACGATTTCCTCGTATTTGTCATAGGACTCGGAGAATATCTTCAGTATGTGCTCCCTGAAGACGGCCGGACAGTCGGGACTTTCTTTGAGAGCGGCTTCGACCTGGTCGCACACCGCGACTCTGAGCGTCTCGTGCCGTATGCACTCGTTGTATCGCTCGGCGTCCCCTGGCGCCAGTTCTTTTGTGAAACCTGGTTCGTTGTAGTAAGGGTTCTCGCTCATCAGGGACTGCACTGATATTAGAACGCTCTCGAGGCCCTGAGCGGGGCTCCAAGGTGGTCCTGCCCAGGTGCCAAGAATGCTGAGACATACCTTGCCACATGCGTACAGGTTCGGATTGAAGCGAACTCGGCCGGCGTCAGTGGTCATGAATCGAACCCTGGGTGGGCTGATCGGGTATGTAGACGGGAACTTTATGTAAAACTGGAAAAAACCACCTTCGTACGGTGTTCCGCTGGGACCGATGATGAGGGCATGAATCTTGGTGACGTCGTCTTCCTCGGGTGCGATGAAGAGCCCTATCGGAGGCTTAGCATTGAAGTCCGCGATGTCCTTCTTCACCCGCAAGAGGCATTGTGGTGATGGCTCCTCGTTTAGGAACTTGAGAGGATCCCATTGGGCAGCGGTACCGAACATTCTGCGCAACAGAGCCTAATTTTGCAAGGATATGAGAGCCAAATGGACGCCGAGCCACACCGAACGCCCTCCCTGCGAGTGATGGCTCGTGAGGGGTCTAAACCCACTACGGAAATGGGGCCTGAAATATATCTGTTGGTAGAGGTGGTGCTCATGAAAAAAAGCATCTAAGGACGTTCAAAGGTCACATTTTGGTGGACTGAACACCTATCGAAAGTGAACACATTTTTAGGGTGCACTTTTTTGCTCCAGTAAATTTATTTCAGCAGGAAAACATGACAGAGCAAGACTGATAAGAGAATTGATTGATGAGGTGAGCACCATTGTCCATCACAAAAAGTATTGATAATTGTGATGATTATGATGATGACGACAATGGCGGCGATGATAATGATGATGTTTTCTTCCTGATGGTGCTCACCCACGAAGGGGTACGAGCCATGAGCTGGGTTGCAGGATCGTAAAGCTTAAAAGCTATTAATGGGGTAACGGAACTCGTTTCGTGGAAATTCTGGCTTTGGCGTCGATGTCGTTGTCGCCGTCATTGGTTGTCAGCAAAGAATCATTATCTTTGCATGACGGAAAACTCGAGCACTTTTGAGTGACATGTCGAGAAAGATGCAAATAAATAAATAATAAGAAATTCTGCTTTGGAGTGTGGATCGAACCCGGGTCATTGTTTGACAAGTGGGTGTTCTACCACACAGCCACGGCTCTTTTTTTTTCTTTAATGCGTGGAATAAACACCAGTAATTGCCAACTACGCACAGCATCAGAAGACAGGCAAAGACACACAAGCGTCTAGCTTGTTAATAGAGTGAAAATAATTTACTCTGCTTGGAAATGCAGTGAAAGCAACTTTTCTGCTTTACGAACACACGCGTCATGTATACATGACTTACAATACAACAACAAATATGGCCGTAATAGTGCATGGTAAGGTGTATATTGCCATGAAACGTCAGAAGATATGTATATCAGAATTGCTTCATAGTCTAAAGCCAGTAATTCACTCCAAAAATCACACACGTTACTGCACCCTTCAGGTCATGTAGTAGGCAAGTTTAAAAAGATTTCGTACAACAGGTGCTTGGAGTACGCACTAGGAATAAAATATCGCTATCATGAACATTTATTGAAGACTAAGCTTAGGGTGCCCCATTTTTTAAACAAATATGGAGTTTCAAACTGTTGAGAGAAATCCAGGCTAGCTACGAGTGACGCGAAATTGAGAATTAATAGGTGGTTAGGTAGTATTCTGGGCTAAGAATGTGCAACCGAATCCCCTGTACACTCCGTTCGTGTCCTATAGGGGGCACCTTTGAAAGGCACGCGCTGCGCCACCTGTGGTGGGGCGGGCGCGCAGCGTTGAGAGTCGTAGCAGACAGCAGCGCCTGATTGCTTTGGTAGCTATGGTGGCCCAAGCGCCCGTGGCCGGTGGGTTAGTGCGTGCTTCGAGCAGAATTTAAAGATATCGCAGGGGAACAATCTTCCACGATGCCACCATGAATAAACGGGAAAACGTTCGCGAAAGCGGCCGTGTTTTTTTGCGTTAGTGAGCACTTTGCTGCCCGTCGCCAGTAGTGACGGCTAAACGCGTGTGTCAGGTGTGCGTAATGCATGAGGCTTGCTGCATAACTATACCGCGGCAAGCTGTCCCTCGCTTGCTGGATTTAGGGCCGACCGGTCGTGCGCTTGCGACCTCCGGCGTCAGCGTGGCTCTGGCCGACTGGGCTCGCCCTACGTCACCTCCTGCCGCCGACGACCTTCCACCTCCGACGACAGTGCAGCTCTGACTTACTGGACTTGCTCTACGCCATCCACCGACGCCGAAAAGAGCTCTCGCAGGTGCGCCCCGTCCTCAGACTCCAGTGACCGTGCTCCCATCTTTCCTATCTCTTCTATCCCCTCATTTTGTCGTCGCTCGCTCTGGCTTACGACCTCACGTCTCTTCCTCTCTTCTCCTTCTTCGGCTTTCCTACATCTTTACTCCTATCCTTTTTATCCCTCCTCACCCCCATCCCTCGTGAGCTACTGTGGCGGTGTCGCTCACTGAAGCAGACAATAACGGGGCTCACTTTTCTCTTCTTTTCTCTTTTTTTTTAAGAATCACTTCTCGGCAAGCTGTCATTCTTTCGAACTTAGATTATTATCGGTGCTTGCCCACTACCCGCGTGGAACGTTGTGGAAAATACTCGGAACGTTTAGAAATATCGATGGCTCCACGGCCACTCGCCATGGAAACTGGCGTGCTCGTTTGTTGCGGCGTCGTGCCACGGCGATTTTCGGCCACCGAGTCTCGCGAATTGCTTTGCTTGAAAATGTCGCGGCATCATCATCGCTCATCATGATCATTGTCTTTACCTCACCGCTCGCGCAGCTCATGCTAAGAGCGTGAGGCGCGGGCGAGAAATAGAACGCTAGAAGATTCAGTCCAGAGAAGATGGCGCATGCCCCCTTCTGTCCTTCGCTTCACCTTGTAGAGTGCCGACGACGACGGCACGGTCACTTCGACCACCGTCACGTGTCTCTCATTCACTATAACCTCTTGCGTTGTTTATGTTGCTTTCCGAAGCAAACATCGACATGCACGTATGTCGCTACAGCATTCGCAAAGCATCGTTTCTTACCAGGTATAGTTCTCCTATACTCTACGCCCTGCATAATTTCTTCCTAACAAGCAGATTGTTTAACAGTCAAAGAAAACAGCTTTTGAATGAACCAAATCCGAAAAATAATATTCAATTCATTACTTCCGGTGGTTATTTCCTTTGGAGCTACACCACTTGGTTTTAGACACAGGAGCGGGGTGTTACTCGAGACAAGACGAATTTAATTGTAGGAATATGTAAGTTAAAGTTATTCTTCAACGACATTATGCTTTTTTGTGAATCAAGCTAATTAGCTATTAATAAAATGATCTATTTCTAAAGATTTTGAGATTTATAAACAAAATCATTTATATAAAAAGCACCACACATTTCATGGCCGATCTTTCATGGTGCCTTGCGCCAGTTTAATAAGGACCAACCAACCCACTGACGTAGTAGCTTGATCCTATAGAGTGCGCATAAGCTGCTGGGGGGCTACTTGTGTTTACGGTAAAATGCTACGTAACTCAGTTCGCCCCTTCACTGATAGACCCATAAACTCAATAAAGCACTAATTGACCTCGCATTGCGTTCCTGAAAACTGCGAACAGTACACGGCGAGGTAGTAATTATTGAGGTCCATTGGAACGTCCCATCAGCCTTGATCTGAAACAAAAAAAATTGCATGGGTTTCTTTGCTCACCAGCTCGATGGCAGCAATAACATCACGCAAGATCATCGCACCTGCTGAGGGTGTCTCAGACCAATTCAAGCACGCACCGGTAGAATGCGAGACGGCCGAGGAAATGGTAACTAAACATTTGTTATGTCCCACAGCTGTGATCCACTTCTTTCGCTGCCCTATAAAGCAGGGACAAGTCGAGAAACTCTGGAATTCGTCCCCGCAGGACACGGTGTGCCTGTTGGTACAATCGACTACGCAGCAGTTCATGATTCAGATAAACTACGTGCTAGCAAACATTCGGGGAGTGTTTCGATCTGCCCGGGCTCTCAACGTATGTCTTCTCTGACGGCCGCGCGGTGGCGCGTCAGTCTCAGTGCACGGTGTTTATAGATAGCACATCATCCTAGCATGCAATGACGAGAATGTGGATGCCGGACCATTCTCAATCGTATATTTACTTAAAACGCGTGATGAAGGAATCGTTAAAAAATAGAAAAAAAAAGGTCTTGGGTGGGGCCTCACTGGCGACCCCCTGGCGGTTGTGCACTACCTCACCAGAGCAGGATTGGCCACCTTAGTGCAGTACTTGACCACTGCCTCCGATATGAACGCACAAATCACCCATCGGCCCTCAGTTCCCAGTGGCTGCGAAGCTACTGTCCAAGGCGGCGGTCAGACCTGCGATGCTGCGCAGGCTGCTAGAATCTCTGGGTCTAGACAGGCCGCCATTGGACTCTGAACTTGGCTACATTTAACGCTAGAACGCTATCTAGTGAGGCTAGTCTAGCTGCGCTATTCGATAAACTAGAAGGTGTTAAATGGAATCTAATCGGGCTCAGCGAAGTGAGGAGGACACGTGAGGCTTAAAATAGGGGTGGTAGTTTGTTATACACTCGGATATCGCTGGCAGCATAGATTAATATTATAGAATCACTGAGATGGTGGCAAGTAACATAATCAAGTTTAACAAAGAGGTACCAGATAAAGGTGGTACAGGCCTACGCGCCTACATCGAGCCATGATGATCATTCGGTTGAACGCTTCTACAAAGACGTGGAGTCAACAATAATTAAAGACACACTATATTATAGTAATGGGCGACATTAATGCCAAAGTAGATAAGAGACCAGTCGACAACAATCCAGGGGAGCAATAAAGCATCAGCTCTGGAAATGCAGGAGTGGAGTTATTAGTAGAGCTCACCAAGCGTAATAATTTCTGCATCTTGAATACCTTCCACAGAAAACGGGCTAATCAAAAATCGACGTGGTGGAGCTCTGATGGTGAAACTAAAAATGAAATAGACTTCATTCTGTGTGCACACCCACGCATTGTGCGGGATGTAGAAGTAGTTGGTAAGATCCGATGCAGAGACCATAAAATGGTAAGAGCTCGAATTCACTTAGATTTAAAAACGCAATGACATAGACTTATACGCAAGAAGCTAATTAAAGAGCTAGCGGTAAGAGGGAACTAGAAAAATTCAGAGTTTGTCTTCAGAATAGAATCCCGGCTTCAAACGAGGTAGCCATTGAAGTCCACGCAATGAACATTAATCTTATTAGTATCATCAAAGAGTGTGCAATAGAAGTCAAAGGTACAGTCACTGGACGGGAGACTAACAAACTATTCCAGAAGACGAAACATTTTATTAAGAGACGACAAACCATGAAAGCCTCAGATGCAGCCGACAAGATAGAAGTAGTGGAGCTTTCTAAGTTAATCAATAGGCGTAAGGTAGCCGAAGTCTGGAGGTATAACATGGAAAGAATCGAGCAGGCTGTAAAAAGCGGCAAAAGCCTAAACGTTGTGAGGGCGCACTTATGCATAAGCAAAAATTGAATTTACTCATTAGGTAACAAGGAAGACAATGTCATATTCAATATAGATAGGATAGTCTAGGTGGTGTAGGAGTTCTACAGAGAGCTGTACAGAAGCCTAAAAAACCAGGATGATATCATGAAAAAAAAAATAATAGTCGAGAAGAATTTGACATCCTACCAGTAACGACAGGGGAACTGAGAAAAGCCCTAGAAGGTATGCAAAGAGGCAAAGCCACTGGGGAGGATAAGGTAACAACAAATTTTCTGAAATATTGCGTAGAAATTGTTTTAGATAAACTGACCACTTTATATACCAGGTGTCTCTTGACGTAAAGGGTACCAGAATCTTAAAATAATGCCAACATTATCTTCATCCATAACAGAGGAGACGTCAAGCACTTGAAAAAATCTGGCCGACAAGCTTACTGTTCATTCTCTTCAAACTATTTACAAAAAATCATAGCTGTTCGAAATAGATTGACATTATAGTTAAATCAAACAGAGTAGCAAGCAGGATTTCGTACAGGCTATTCCTCAATAGACCATATTCATACTATCGATCAATTGATAGAGCGATGCGCGGAATAAAAGCAACCCCTTAAATGCCTTCATAAATCACGAGAAGCTGTTTGACTCAGTCGAGACATCAGCAGTGATGCAGGCACTACGGAATCAGGGCATCAACGAACCGTACGTGAACACACTGGAAAAAGCCTATCCACAGCCACCGAAGGTCTTTATATCGAAATTGACAGAATCCTAATTAAATAAAATTACAGCACACCCACAGGGTGAATCATGATGAGTGGTGTTATGATCGGCCTCCGTGACATGGCGCCGCTTGGACGTGAGACGGTTGTGGGACAGTGCTCCCAGAGGTGAAGCACAAGCGACAACGACACGCAAGCCGTACTTGGAATTTCGCGGTGCTGCCGTCTCTCCTCGTAGAACCCTTTGAACTCACACGACCGACTGGCGACCTATGAAAGGCTGTTTACAATCAAAACAGTTTAAAAAGGTTGGTTATCTCTGTATGTCTCTGTTCAACTGAGTGCCGCAGACAATAAACCAAGTGACAGAGCTTTCCCTCTGCGGATGCATTTTCCACGTTCTCCGTGCTGCCTAATACCGCTGTTTCCACACGTCGGGGTCTGCCTGGCGCCGCGTACTCATCACTGCAACGGTCTACAGAGTTGATTTTCACGTGGGACTCAATGTCTTCGTGCTGTGCTGTGTCGTGCGCGGAGTGCAGTGTTTTCTCCCTCGCCATGTACTGAACACGTTGTGCTTCTTCCCTCTTTCATGGGTTGAGAAGGAGGCGGCGTTTCACCTTCCCCTTTCGAGGACGGAGATGAAGATGGCAAAATTTACTGGGCTGTCCTGGCCTCCATTGTTTTTTTTCTGCAGGGAATCCTGGGAAGGCCAGGACATAAAATGCGAGCGCCGAGGCGCTCCCGACAAGCTCTCACAAGCTCCCAGAAGCTCCCATCATGCTTCCATCGAGATCTTCCATGATGCTACCACCATCATGTAACCCGCTACCTGTAAATATTGTAATTCGAAGTTACTGTTAACAGCTCCGGGCTCCTCGACATCTCCCCGAGACTCTGGCTGACTCCGGTCCTCGGGCAGACCCTCGAACACACCAACTGAATGGCAGAGGTGCGATGTAGTTGACAATCGGAACACATCAACTGATTGGAAGCGACGGGAAGACCCATGCTTGACTCGGGCATCAACGATATGGTGAGTGCATGACTTTCTTTGAGTTTTGCTAGGTTTTAGCTTTTGAAGTTTTCTAAAGTTGTGTGTAATTTTCTATGCGTTTGGCTTCGTTGTACCACTACCATACGTCACAGCTATTAACTGAATTTTAGCTTTCATGTTCTAAACTGGCAGTGTTCTTACCATGCGTGTAAGCTTCGCTTGTTCGCTACCTAACGTCACGGCCGGTAAGAAAGTTTTCACTCGTGAATACCATGGAGTTGGTAAAGAAGCTGGATAGACCAGACCTCTTACTGCTGTGTGAAGAGCTGGGAATTAAGGTGGGGAGAGATGATAGAGGGTCGCAGCTGATTGGCGCGATTCAGGAGCGTGGTGCAGAAGATGACGGAATTGAGGAATGTTGGGAGGAAGTGAGAAAACAGAAAAAGTAGGCTGAAAGAAAGTGAAGATGAGCTGAGGAACACAAAATAAATGGGCAAAGACGATTGGCTTTAGGAATTCGTCGGGCCTCAAGTAACCAAGTTAACGGTTTAGTATCCTTCAATATGAAAGTGAAATACAGTCCTGCCAAGGCCACAGCTACAGTGGGCCGCTCAGAATGGGAGAAACATAAGTTGTGTAAGGCTAAGCCAGTCATGCGCCACTGTTGCAATGAGCCAGGTCACATAGCGATCGGCTGCCGTAAGCCTAAGAGCACGCTCTTTTTGGTGGTCAGCAGCGACAGTACTCAGGAGAAAATAAAACCCCACATTCAAAAGTCAGTCTCGGAGAAAGCGTTGTGTAACGCACCGCGGGGATCAGCCGCAATGTTTGATAGTGTAGATCCCTACTCCAGGGAAAATGAGGTTACCACAGGGAAATGCGTGTGCGCGTGGCAAATAGTTGAAGATAAAAGTGTGTGTTTGCCGTTAGCCCGCGTTGAGAAAGAGGGACCGCTTAGACTGCTCGCCACGGAAACTGTGATGTCCCAAAACCTGCCCGAGCATTATCCCTCTCAGAATGACGCGGATATGCTTTTGAAAGGCCTTTTTTTTTGACAAATTGGCGACAGCTCTGACGCGTCCGATGGCATGCGAGTCTGCTCATGAGATTACGGAAGCAGGAAGCGCTAATAAAGTAGAGTCTAAAACTGATGATGATGACGCGCTTAGTTTATCACGAGAAGGAGACGTGCTTTAACGTAGTGCTAGGTGGTGAAGCGCTTAGATTAGCGCGTGGTGATTACTCTCAAAGGGAGACATCTGGTAGCGAGCCGGCTGGTTCAACATGTGTCGATTGTAGCGTTCTTTCAAAAGTGCAGACGGCTAGAAATAACGCCGAGGATAAACCAGTTAAGCTGCCGAAAAGTTTCAGCAGGGTACTTCCGAGTAATACTGCCGAGTCGGTGAGCGTTTCGAGCCGCCCCAAAAGAAAAAGGCGCCGGCGAAAACGTCGAGGGAACACGAAGGGTCAAATTTGCCTACAGCGGAGGCCAGAAATCCCGAGAAAGTGCGCCAGAAGTCAGAAGTTAAGGCTCCGGCGGAAAGCGAGATTCGGCATGAAGAGTGTCAAGAAGGCGCAAGAACTCAGTCACTGAAGCGGTCGCCTGGCTTCATGATTTTTGGTGAAGACTAAACGGTGAAGCAAAGCGAGGTGGTGCATAAGCGACTGTAACGACAACGGTCCTCCCTCACGTTTGCGAGAGGGTGACCGTGGTTCTGGAAGGCCCACAATGAGGAAGCTTAAGCGTGCGGGTGCCTCTTTGTCGGAGTTTGGGGACCGTGCAACAAAGGTCACCGCCACTGAGTGATTCACACAGGTTGGCTTTTTGTCCCTCCCTCGCGATCTGGCCCATCGACAACTGTGGTATACGCGTCCCCGCAGAGCCCGTCTGAGAGGGTGCCGCATTGAGTTATGCACGGTGTAACGAAGGATGTTGAGAAAATGTCTTGTATCCAGTTTTTAACATTGTTTTGCTGTCTAATGTTCTGCCATCTGCCGATGAGCGAGGAGTGTGTCAATTTTGTGAGTTTTATTTTCCTCGTCATTCTAACAGCAGACATTGAGATATTTGTTTGTTTGCTTATATTTAGCAAACCCTAGCTACCAAGTACAGGAATTGCGCTGATTTAAACAGAGAAGTAGGCTGCAGGTAAAAACCTTTGTTTAAACCTTATATTTTGCAGAGTAGTGTAGGTTTTGGTTATCTGTTTGTTTTATGCACAAGTTAAATTTAACAGGGAAGTAGGCTGAAGGTAAAAGCCCCTGTTTAAACCTTCTGTTTTTGCAGTATAGTGTAGGCTTTTGTTTCTATGTTTATTTTCTGTTTTACGTGCAAGTTGATTTTAGCAGAGGTGTAAGCTGACTGAAGGCATTCGTATAAACCTCCTGTAATTTACAGTATACTTGTTGGTACGTGCATCAGTGTAGAGTAGGTTCTTGTTTCTCTGTTTCTTTCATGTTATACGCGCGAGTTTGATTTTGAGTTTTACTTATGCAGTGAGAGGTGCAATTCATTAACTACCTTCTTTCGTTTTTGTGTCGGCCATAGCACCTGCGTGCCTTAAACGCTGTGAATCTCTCTTGGAAGTGATACAAAATGCTAGGCTGTTGATTTACTTCGTACGTATTAGGTCCCATTTTCTTAATTGGCTTTATTAGCTGATCCGTGATTTTCACGAGCGAGCACACCAATTGTAAAATTTGAGGGAGAGTTTATCAGAAACTGTAACCTGGCATTTCTCGAGGTCAGTTGAGTGGATGCTCTCCGTTTGTTGTGCCTCGGGTCTTGCGTGGCTCGTTTCTGGCCTTTGCTGGCCATGGCTAAGGTCCGGATTTGGTGCAGCCTGCGTCAACGTTTACAAGGAAGCATTATCTACGGCCTCTGCGGAGTGTTTTGGTGCTGCAACCCTTTCGAGACCTGCTGTGGCGGTGTTATGATCGGCCTGCCTGACATGAAGCCGCTTGGACGTGAGATGGTTGCGGGATAGCGCTCTCAGGGGTGAACCACAAGTGGCAACGACACGCAAGCTGCACTTCAAATTTTGCGGCGCTGCCGTCTCTCCTCGTAGAACCCTTTGAACTCACTCGACTGACTGGTGACCTATGAAAGGCTGTTTACAATCAAAACATCTTAAAAAGAGTGGTTATCTCTGTACGTCTCTGTTCGTCGGAGTGGCGCTGACAATAAGCCAAATGACCGAGAACCGTCTGAGGATGCATTTCCTACGTTCTCCGTGGTGCCTAATATATTTTTACAAGTCGGGGTCTGCCTGGCACCGCATACGCATCACTGCAACGGTCTACAGAGTTGATTTTCACGTGGGACTCAATGTCTTCGTGCTGTGCTGTGTCGTGCGCGTTGTGCAGTGCTTTCTCCATTTTATTGCCTCGGCACGAAAAGATAACTTTACTCATACTAAACCAACAACTGGGCTTGCACGGCAAAGAGAAGTCTCGAGCGTTGCGTGAATGCTGGGATGTTCGCTGTGGCTTTTGTGATGTAGTGTTACACGTTACCTTTGAACAGAAGTTGTTTTACAATGTCACCATCGATTATTATTTCACGTTTTCTCGTTGAGACACTAGCTGATACACTGAACACTGCCGTTATAACGTGGAAACACCTTGAGCATCAGCTAGTAGTTGCGCAGTGCTTTAACGATAGCGTACGTGCCCTCTGTGAAACGTCACGCTTCGCTGCTGCTGGTCCTCGGGTAATGCGTTCTTGGTAAGGCCAAGGAAAATGAGAAAGGACTCCATAATAGATATTATAAGTCTCTCTACACAGTGGTCGCAGATTTTGCCCTACTATACCTGCTGCTAAAGACTGGTTACAACTTAATTTCGGGGGAAAAATAGTTGATTGCCGGTTATCCGTACAAAACGATATAATTGAATTACCCAGAACGTTACCGTTTCAATGAAAAACGGAAATTAGAAGAAAGTATAATTTTATACAAACAATCATTTGTGATATGGTATGTACAACACTGACTTCGCTCTCTCGCTTAACTGACTTTGCTTCCCCTCCGACCTGCTATACTCGGAAGATGGGCTTACTCGATTCCTGTTACGCGTACCCACCCGAGTTTCTTGTGAACGCCACCGAATTTACGTTGAACAGACCCACCATTTAAAAAAAAAAAGTCTGGCTTTCTTGTAATCGAGAGTAGAAGTGACGCTGCCTCTATTTTTTCAATTCTAGCCAGATCCGCCGATCATCTTTTCCTAGTGCATGCTTCAAACACTTGGTGCATGAAACCTTTTCGAACTGGCTATGCACCTACTACGTGGCCTTAAAGAAAGAAGCACACTGGTGTGCGCACCTTTTGTAGTGGGAAGCTCTTGATTTGTTGCCCGGATGTAGTCGTTTTGTTGTTCCAGTGATTCCCGGATATCTCATTTTGCTGCCCGGATGATGACGCCGGGTTTTGCCGAAAGGTGATTTCAAAGTAGCCTACGAAGGATGCCATAAGTCATGCTTACAATGGCAGACTGCCCGCCACCACCGTTCGTGTAAGCTCCCTCCTCGTTAAGCCCCATTAATTTTACGATCACTGAATAACGTTTCTGCTTTCAGTAAAATGACATGATAAAACAATAAGAGGTAATTAAAGGTGGGATGGAGGTTGTGATCTCGCAGCATGTTGGGTTAGTCTGACCCTACGGGACTGGCAACCATTGCACCCGGTCATCTCCTGAATTACAGGGGTCGATCACCACGGGTCCATCCAGTGTCTCTAAAAAAGGCCATCGAAATTCATTGCACACGTCTTTTCTTCGTCGCGGAGCCTCAAAGAAAGACATCTTCAAATATCGGGTGCCTATTTGAAAGCTGTGAACCATCGTTGGCTTTTCCGTATCAAATTGTGAGAAAAGCCAAATGAAAGGTTCAATGTCGCCGATGTCTCGGCAATAGTGATCGTTGGGGTTTACCGTCCCAAAAGCGCCATATTATTATGAGAGACGCCGTATAGTGGAAGGTTCCGGAAATATCTATCACCTGGGGTTCGATCACCTGGGGTTCGATCACCTGGGGTCAACCTAAACACACGGGCCTCAAACATCTCCATCAGAAATGAAGCCGTCGCGACCGGGATTTGGTCCCGCGACTTGCGGGTCATCAGCCGAGTGTCTTAGCCTCAGTATACCACCGTGGCGGGTTGACGTCACAGCAAAGAAAGCACAGAGAGGCCAAGCGCGTGGCTAAGCCGGGTGTTTGCGGAGTCACTTCTCATGCAGTACAAAAGCATCGCTTGCTCACGAAAACGTCCGCAGGTTAGGCATGCTTGACGAGTAAACTTGTGAACGTTCTCTCTGTTACAAATATACGTCATTAAGCACAACACTCAACCAGTAAAGCGAATAGATTTTTAAAGGAGTGTGCGGCTGATCGCTTGCGATAACATTATCAATGATTCGCACACAACTTAATGAACGCCGCTTTTAGGCATCCGTACTTGCGTTCAGCGGTGTCGTCGTTGCCACCGGTAGCGTAACCGATAGACGTAAAAAACACAAATGGCAAAAAATAACCCGGATCAAATGGTGCTTGAACCCAAGCTTTCTGCGTGGCAGTCGCACATTCTACCCCAGAGCTATGCTGGGGCTTGAATTGCATTTGCAATTGCAAAACGACCCTATAAAGGTGTCATACCGGCCTTAGCCTATATGTAATCGAGTGTGGCGGAAGAGTAAAAAATATCAACCAGTCATCACACACTGCTGATTGCGCAACGAGTGTGCGTGGTTCAACGCTTCCCACCCACTGAAGGTGCTCAGCCATCAGTAACCATCATCGTTAACCGCAAGCAGCATCAATAGTGCACACAATACCTTACAGATGTGTAGGTGGCTGACTCTCTTATCCATATGACGAATAATGGCGCAGTGGGTGCTGTCCTATATTTCACAATTCATGTCGTAGTCAATACCATGTGGAAAGCCTAAACAATAAATGTAATTTACCTTGCCTAAACACGAAGCTACACTCAGGCAGTGTCGTTATTGTCACAGATTTTGTTTTTATTTAGTAATCAGCCATTGTCGTCTCGCACGCCTCCTGCAACTGGATCCATGCTCAATATCTAAGTGTCATATTGTGGGAAAAGCTGACGATGTGCTTCAGTAACCCACGGCGGCCCCGAAGCCGCCAGTAATGATTCGTTTTTAAGAGCATCCCGCAAGGAGACCTTTAGAAATTCAACCAAAGAATATAAAAAGTAACATTTACAACTCTGTTTGCTTAATGTATCCGTTGTTCAGATTGACATACCCATAAGAACATTTTTTCTTCCGATGTGTGCAGTTTTCTTTTTTTTAATATGGGAGTAAGAAAATAAACGAAGATTGTCAGTGTCGTCACATATTCTAATTAAAAACAACCAACAAGTGATAGCAATGTTCAGCCTTCTATGCCGGCTGGTTAAGTTGCAACGGGTTTAACCACACACCAAGAAGTTCACATATCTTGAATTTAACAAATTTTGAGCGCAAAAAATAGTTTTCTTATAACTAAAATTAGGTTTCAGACTTCATACAATTTTCTTGCCATTTTCATACCTTCGACTTATTCGGACTTTTTCCTCATTGAAGTCGAACAGGTACTCGTGCACAATTGCAAACATGGAGATTGGAAGGCACTGAATATACATGGCTATTAAAGAAGGCTAAATGTTTTCTTGTGTAAGAGAGATATATTCTGAATCAATTTACCTTGAGTTCTCATAACGACAAAACATTTTCAACATGCCAAATGAAAACCATAACATGGCATTCATTTGGTTGTGAAAGCCACACCTTCAAAAAAACTTTGAAAACGAATAGTAGCGCAGTGGGTGCTATCCTATATTTGAGGAGCCTTTGTTTCTAATTTAAAAACAAAGTTTCTCAAACAATAATCAATATCCCAATGAATGATTGACTTCCTGTATCTTCAAAAAGATCTGTGAAAGCATTAGACCAGAAAGTTAGTCAAGTTTATACGCATTCATCATTTTGAATAGCGCAAATGACCACAGATCGTGAAAAAGGCACAGGACAGTACCGGTCATTTTTTATCATGGTTATATTGTCATTTGCGCTGTTCATCAACATTTACGTATGAAAGTTCACAGCACGCTTAGACTTGACAATTTAACGACCTGACTACCAGGCACCTAAAAATCTCAGGGTGTATTGCAAAGAACGAGATGTTGCATAAAAATGACTGAAGTACTTGACACATGAAACACCTACATGCAACTGTTCAACGAGTCTCCGCGTTACCTTGTGCAGTTTTTTCGCTGTACCTCACTTCGAGCAGGGTATCATCACTATACACATTATTTTCATACCTCAGGTTTCAGAACAGCCTTTAGAAAGCTCTGTAATAGTGTGTCTTTTGAATCTCCGCAAAGTGTTCTAGGATGATCAGGACTTTGATAGTTTCTTCCCTTTGCGCTAGCCCTCAATTTCTGGACAAAAAGAAAAAGTGGACTACATGAATGGTCACAGTGTGGTGGGTCGTACAATTTCCTTCAGTAGGATAAACTGTTAGGCTCGTCGGTCCTGAGCTCTAACAAAAGCGATATATGTGCAAATGATGTGTCACAGCACCCGCAGGACAGAGCGTAGAAAATTAAGTGGGCGGTTTTTATAGCAGTTTTCGGCAGCACCTATTCTCGTCCACCTCATTTTGTGTCCATTTTTGTTCGCGCTAATTTCGATTTCCTAAACAAAACAAAATTTTTCTCCAGCTCGCATTGGCAGCAACAAAATAAGTGCAATAAAACTACTAAAGAATGCGTACTCACACTCGTCGCCATTCAGCTCGACCTCATTGTTCTCACCCTTCGCATAGAGGGCACTCACGAATCAAAGTGAATGGTAGAGCGTGAGGGGCATGGCTTGCAGCTTCTTTTACTTACGCAACTGCACGCCAGTAACTAAACATCAGGTAGTTATATTACAAAAACACGTTAACATCCTTTAAATACCATGGCGGCGTCCCGTGGACGCATTCTGTCAGAAAATTGTCCAGCACATGTTCACAGTCACTCCAAGAGGGAGAGGGGCAGCGACGACTGCGCCACCTAAGTGCAAGTGGGTGGGTTGAAGTCTCCGAATACGTTCAGCTCGTACATGCATGCGAGCGTGATGAAGATGACGTACATGACGACGCAAGCAAATCCCACTTTGTAGTTGAGCGTCCAGCGCGTGAGCACAAAAATAACGAACAGAAGAACCACAGTAGACAGCAGCGTGACGCTGGTATACGTCATTGCGGCGCTGTTGATGAACACCTCGTGCGAGGTCGACGCGAACAGGGCCTTGAACAACCACGGAACGCCCAAGCAGAAGAGCACGTCAAAGATGTTGCTTCCCAAGAGGTTGCAGATGGCCATGTTGCCCAGCCCTGGATGGAAAATGAAAATCAAAAACGCATCAAACATCTGATGAGCTGTCTCATAAGAGTGTAGTTTGTTTCTTGTGTTCTAAATTCGGGTGTGATCATCTCTTGATGCTATCTGAATCGATGTAGGTGCGTGTGCCTACGCATGAAAACCGCCATACATGCCCTACAGTGGGGAAAAAAGGTATGAATGGAATATAACAAAAAGTACAGTGTGTATCACTGTCGTAGTGACAGATATGTTCTCCACGTGGCCGATGGTCAGCCATGATTGAGTTCATTAAGAAAATAGCACACCTTGAGTATGATATCTATTGTTTCATCTGTAATCATCATGTGAACTGAAAGCACACCGGTTGCCCATAAAGGCACCAACTGTATCTTACGAATGAGAAGAATAGGTATAGACAACCCAAAATGACGCTCGAAACAGATGTATACACTGTATACCTGTACATCTGTTGTGGTTTCCCACTTTCCCCCGACTTCATTCATTGGGAATCACATTTCAATCCTGGTGCGGCTTTTTACAGGAATCTACTTATAAAGATGGCGTGTTATTTGGTTCAATGTAGGTGTAGATTGTATATGACGATGATGTCTGCCGTCTCTTCCTTTTGAAGCGAAAGATCAATGGGCTAAACCCAACTGGGTGGCGTCTTGTTCGCACAATGTTGGAGAGGACTGGGAAGCAAAATGCATCATGTGAGAAATCGATTGTCCAATGCAGGCTCCGAAGAGAATGGCAAACTCGACAATAATGTGACCAGGCCAGAATTCCTACGAAAAAGAAGCAGGGGGAATGTCCGGCACAGGTGTCCTACCTCAGCGGCTGTGTCTACGCGTGAACCACCTCGAATGCGTTCTCCTGACCCTCCTGCTACAACGTAGCCATCGCCTGCCTGGCTTTCCATGCCTTGGTATCCGCCTGGTAAGCACCACGCTTCGGAGAAAAAACAAATGGAGCGAAGACAACGAGGTCGCTTCGAGTTCAGCGGGGTGCCTCACGTGCTGTTCTAGCACTGATTGGAGTGTGCCGTAGCAGGACTATGGGACTCCTTGGCGTCCTTCAATCGGCCACACCAACGGAGAAGGAAAACCTCGAAGAACCGGGAAAATGAACCTGCGACTTCAGTCAGTCGAGACTCAAAAGATGGCCCTGTAGCATATCTGTGCACCTTGTAAACACTCGGTACATATTGTAAATACAGTTGTTATGGAAGAGCAGTCGTCATGCATACTGGGCTGTGAGGACTCAATTCTTCGTGGTAGCTTTGGCACCCACGTACCCGATCCGAAGTCGCAACAAAAGCAAATGTTCGTTTCGCATTGGGGGATACTGCTGCGCACAACGCTCCTTTATAAGTGTTAGCCTCATCATTTACAATTATTCCTATTATCAATATTATTCAGGATTATTATTGTCATCCCTTTGAGTCGGCGACGTGATAGGTATGATTCTCTTTCGGCTCTCTTACAGTCGGTGTTTCTCCATACTAATATTACAGAATCTAAGTAGTTGTGGTTGTGTATTATATTCTTTGCTGGTTTGTGCAGTGTTATTTAAGCCAGTAAACTTCATTAGGAAGCTACGCATTTTATTATTACCAGCAAAAAATCGCTTGTACCTTCGTAGTATCCAACTACATGTGAAAATGTTATCACATTAGTCATTTGAATATTCATTGTTAATAGGAGACGTCTGCATTTTCGATGCACGAGAAAAGGCTGTAGGCCCGTGTGCTCAAATTTGGGTGCACGTTAAAGAACGTACTCCAAGTGGTAGTAATTTCTGGAGCCCTCCACTCAGGCGTTTCTAATAACCATACGGTGGTTTGGGGACGTTAAATGCCACATATGAATCAATGTTATTATGAGACGGTCACTGTTACACGGCAAACCAAAAATCTTACCTGAAAAAAAAACACGCATTGTACGGAATACCATCAGCGATATTACAATGTAATTTCAAGGATGGGTACTGGTCTTTTTAGTTGTAGTGCATAGTGCATAAAGCTAAGCACACGTGACGAAAGGCAAGAGCGGATACTATCGATGCATTTTAGGACCACAACTTTTGTTTCCTTTAATGACCATGCTCGGCCTCTTTGCTTATTAGCTGCAGTACAGAAAGGCTGATTTCATATCTGGTTTGTTTTAAACGCAAAAAAAAAGATTTTTTTCTAAATGTTTTTCATTAACTTGTGGCCTCTAACTGAAGTTCCGTCAAAGCTATTCACCCAAAAAAAAAAAAACAAGGTTCATGGAAACACCCCAATACACAAGGTTGTTCATCAGCCGAATTTCACCGCAGCAGCGCTGCAACTTAATGGTATTTCTCCGTGTGTGAAGAACATCATTGAGAATAGTTTCAATCGATATTGTGTGAGTGTTTCTACCATGGCCTTTGTGGCGTGACCGGGAGCTACGCGAGCCTACTCAGGAGGCAGCTCTTCAAAAGCTTCTGTTTTACCCAGTGAGCCTACTGAAACGCATCAGGAGCAAATTTTGGCCGGAAGCTCAGGAATTTCGTACACCTTTCTTTTATTCGATGCCGCACTAAGCGAATACCATCTTTTTGTTTCTCGAGTTTTCTTCTGTGTATATGTTTTCTCGCCGAATGTTGTTTTCTCAGATAAGCATATTTTGTCAATATTTTTCATAAGCGTCTGGTCGTCAGCACTTTCCGAAATATCATCATGGGTACAACGAAGGTTGGTTTTAATGTGACAGATCAAAAAACAAACGAGGACTCTCTAAAGCTTTTTCTAAGTTTCGCCCCTGAAGACGCTACTCAATACGTTCAGAGCGCAAAGGCACAAGCCTTGCATCTGTCATGATGCTGGTTGTTCTTGCTATCCACGTGTTTCACTTGATTCGGTTGAAGGCAAACGCGATGCATTGTTGCGTGGCTAGCTGAGGGGCAGGCTTCGTTTAACACATAATAGGTGGCGGAGGTAGGGGAACCCCTTGATAATTATTCGCACTCAATTGGCTTTTAACATCCTTGGGCCGCTGTAAAGGAAAACTTTCGAAGTAACCACATGTTTTTTTTACATTGTCACCCCTGAATTGGCTATGATTGGCATAAATAATTTAGGCTTGGACGGTTGTTCTTGCTTTTGTTTGTCCTGATATTTATGACTGGACGTTGCGACCATGTGTCAACCCCTCGTCTAATTAATCATTCCTTTCCAGCTAGTTCATTTCAGGGTTTGAACTGGTGCGTTATGCAAAAAAAAAACTGAAGCTATGAATATGAGACGTTTAACGTTTACGCGAGCACAGTAGTGGTGTTTTTTTTTTTTACAATCGAGTAACAGGAGGGAATCGGAGATGGAAGTGATGGCACCCACACGTCAACTCTCTGCCGTCTGCCTTAACGTGCACTTACCACTTCGGGCCACGATGACACTGGAGAAAACCTCCGGGATGCTGGTTCCGGCAGCGAGGAGCGTAATTCCGGCCACCGAGTCCGGGATGCCGAGGGTGAAGCCGATGATAGTGACCATCCAGACGGTCACGTACGACACGGCGCCGATCCAAACCACGGACAGGGTGAAGGTGAGCGGGAACCACTTGCGCACCGACGGTCGCCTGCAGTCCGGCACCGTGAAGTGCAGCAGGAGCCGGGCGGGCCAGAACAGCACCCACAGAACTTGGGTGACCGAACCCTCATCGGGCATGGACCACAAACTTTCGTGCTCCTCTTGCTCGACAATCTTGCACACTGATGGTAGGAGACAAACGTTTTGCTATATAGTTTCAACATGTCAGCTTACATTTCATCCAAACGTCCACGGAAGTAAGCACTAATGTCAAGAGAAGATGGGAACTATCATTCAAGGGTTCTCTACATTAGCGCGAATTCTAGGTTTCTGGGCTTTTTCACAAGAACAATGCAAAGCCTGGAACTTCTCTTTGACACACATCGCTTTCTTTCCTATGTTTGTGTGTGTCTGCGTGCCTCAGTGTTTTGTTTCATTACCATAAATTGTATCCCCTTCGAGAGTATTTGCCCCGAACACCTAGTATACTTACAAGACCTGCCCTTTGCAGACATTTTTATGTCCGCGTTGACTTTCCGCGCCCTTTGAACAGGGAAGCTGTTTGGGCCAACCGTCAGTTCGTGAAAAGCAAGGCCAAGCAGTATCCCATAGTATCTTAGAGATACCTTCGAGTACCTGTATTTCTATATGAAGGTACATTTCCAAATGTACTTCTATAACATTAGTGAAATAATTTTACGGTGTATCGATTATATCGCGATGCAGTGGAGGAGGTGGGTATCATGTTACTTTATTCCGGAAGTGAACCGACGTGTTTCCAACAGGTAACGAATATATTTTTGTCCTGTTTTAACCAAATGCGCTTCAGCGGTCAGTGACACAGTGCATGATGGCGGCGAAAGGTTCTACACAAGCACAAAAAGCACCATGTGGTGAAAGCGCGTGACGCCGCTGACGGCAGATTCACTCCGCGATTCTGCCGTCAGCGTCACTTTCATCATTTGCATACAAAAGTAACTGTCTCCAAAGGCAGGTATCGCAGCCCTGATATTTTTCGGGCGGAAGGACAATTTTACGGGTTCACGAGTCTTCCTTGAGGCTGAACTGACGTTGTCGACATGACAGTCTACAAGAGAGGCTGCTGTTGCTTAAGTACAATTAACCATGTGTGTAACAGAACTCGAGTTGAGAATAAATGTACACTTTTTCGCAATGCACTGTCGTTCGCTAGGGATGTCGGCGATATTTCTTTTGGAAGTTTTCGTGCATTGAAGCATTATTTATAATACTATTTGGCACGTAATAAGTGTCTTAGCGGAGCATACACGCCTAAATAAACAAAGTATTTCAATAGTTGTTTTGTAACTGTACCTTGTAACTCTACTCAATACTTTTTTGTGTGTATTTCCGTACTGGCCTCGGAAATATCTCTTTACGACATGATCCAGTGTATCTCAGTATCTGAATTACATGCTTACAGCCTTTGTCCTTCGATATCTGCGTTCCGGAATACTTTTCTGAGTATCTCTGCCCAGCCTCGGAGCAGGGCTAGCATACAACTATCATCACGATAAACCGGCTCGTGCTCTTTGTCCTCTTGTTCTTTCTCATCCTCATCTTCGACTTAGCACCCAGAACACACTCGGTGATTTGTCGAGCGTGGGATACAATAACTCAGATGAGCAAGAAAACGAGTTCAGTATGGAACATGTCGGCAATGATCCATGCGCCGTCAACGGCTTAGTACGGAACAAAGTTACCATTTGTGATGACGAACATTATCTATGGCAAGTTATCTTGAACTGCAAAATTAGCGCACTTTTAACAAGAATAACAAGGCGAAACTGATTACCACTAACACACTAAGAATTGGTTAGCGTGCCATGGAACAGCTACTTTCGTAACACTAGGTGACAAGAACTCCGAGCAAGAAGACTTCCTAATATTTTACTCGCGATACTGCTCGTACTCTTACCTGCAAATAACGGGTCATTCCAGCGTGGCATGCAAAGAGATTCAATCGGCACACGCACCACTTCCGGTCAGCAGAACGCTGTCCCGTCGCAGCCGCTCTTCCCCCGCCGACATGGCCGAGTCCCTCCTTGACCTGTGCTCTGCGGGTGCCTCTTCATCCACGCCTCCGAGCAGCGGTGTGGATTCTTCGACGACTGACTTGCCATTTGCCTTCGTTGGATTCGGGCCTACGGTGCCTGGGAACCACCGATTGCGCAGTGCTTCAACCTAGGTTAAGAAAGCAGTGAATCAGTGTCCCGGTGATTGTATACTCGGAAAAAAAGGCTGATGGTCGATTTCGTAGCAACTAAAATGGCGTTCAGCGTTTGTAGCCCATTCGTATTACGGCTCGGCGAGAATCAAGGTAACGCAGTTACAAGCACTGTAACACAACCTAATAATTCCCCGCCCCACCACGAGCCCAAAAATGAAATTTCTCTTTTTTTTTCACAGTGCTATTTTGCTCACTTCTACAATCTGCTCGATATCAAAACGAGTCATACTAATATAAACTTCCCCATTCGAGCACATGTTGATCATGTATATATGACAGTAAGATCATGTCACCCGATCTTCGTTCACTACACAAACCCAAGGAAATCGTAATGCCTCATCTTCAGCCTAGATGCCAGTGACAATCGTGGTGTCAACGTGTGAACGGTCTCGCTCTTCGATTGACCGCATATTTTATGCCCATTATATACTTAAATCCACTATGTCATCTAACCAGGCTTCCATCAAAGAAAAAACTGCTTTTCGTACTCGCTTTTATTTACGTACTTTCCAATCCTTGCCTGCTGCTTGAAAGTCATTCGAGGCATCAGACAGGTTTATGTCAGGGTTTCTAGCATTAGCGGTCGTTGCGTACGATACTCTATTTACGTTGGTACCTACGAGAATAGCCTATGACGCGTGCACTGTAGCTACAAGCACTAACTCAAGCAATTACGTACCCTTTTTTTTTAACTACCTATCATTGAAGATTTCACGTTGCAGAGACCATTGTAAAGAATAATTCTCTTCCGCTACACCTCTTCACATTTATTATCACGCGTTTTTTCTTTCCCACCTGCTCTTCCAGCCTTTTCTATTTCCTTCTTCATTCTCGTCTCTGTTGATGAAAAGTTTCTCTTCCGGTTAACCTATCAGCCTTTTCCTCTCTCTCTCTCTCTCTCTCTCTCTCTCTCTCTCTCTCTCTCTCTCTCTCTCTCTCTCTCTCTCTCTCTCTCTCTCTCTCTCTCTCTCTCTCTCTCTCTCTCTCTCTTTCTCTCTCTCTCTCTCTATCTATCTATCTATCTATGTATCTATCTCCAACATAATATTTTACTTATTTGAAGAAAACGTTATTTACCCGATACCTTGTCATGATTGGTCCTACTGGTTACGTAAATCAGCCAGTAAGTTTAAAATTGTGAGTTATGTATAAGAAGAGAGCATAATTTGACATACAGCTGTTGTTAGGGCATGCACCATGCAATCTTGACGTCCTTGCATGCTGTAAGTCAGAGACAGGGCACTTAGCATTCGCCTCGTGCATATACACCAAAAGTAGAAGGTAATGACGAAAAATAAGGATACGTGCAGGCACAACGAGCTGCCCCAGGTGTGTATGCATACATTCAAATACGTAATATTTGTAGTGCTTACAAAGAAGGAGAATCGGTACTATAGTTTAAAGGTCTTCTCAAGCTCGCCGGCTTTCAAGATTAGGATTTCAGGAGGGACTCATGTGACATTATCTCTGAATAGCGGTCACGCACGCCTCAAATTGCGTAGTTTACTGGGCGTTTGAATGTTATACAATGGCCGTGGGAGTCTTATTTCCGGTCTTGTACAACATAGAAGTATCTTCGTAACTTACCTGCCTTGGGGCGCCATACTCAAATTTAATCAGATTGTTCCAGCTCTTTAGTGTATCTGTGTCAGAGGGGTTAACAATGTATACGTTCATTAGATGTCTTTTTCGCCTGAATTCTATTCATTTACGGCCGGTTTCACGGTCTTCTCTTTCACACCCCGTTTTCCCTGCCCTAGGGCAGAATAGTCAATCGGTAATTCTTTCTGGTTGACTTCCCTGTCTTTCCTCTACCCCCCCCCCCCCGCCTCTCTCTCTCTCCACAGCCACCCTAACAGGTGCCTGAAGGAAATGATTCCAAGAAAACGCGAACAGTAGGCAGAGTTATTGGAAACGACGCCATTGCATAGCTCCTATAAACTGGCAAGCAAAATTTGTAAGTGACGCAATGCACTGCAAATTTTACGGGAATAGTTTAGTGTGAGTCTTTGTACAAAACACGGGATTAGCACAGTAAGGGTTAGTCAAGTAAAGGTTAGCACAGTGTCTCGCAGTGAAGCAGACCACGGACAGACGGCCAGAGAAGTACAGCTGGGAGGAAAAGACCGTCGTGTATGTGGGACAGGTATAGTCAGAGCCGCCATCTGCTGCCATGCGAGGTGCTTGCCGTCCTTCGAGACGTGCCTTAGTGTGCCAATCGTAGCAGTGGTAATGGTAGGTGTCGTTGACGCAGCTTTGGTCGGGGCACGGGGTCATACCGGGCCCGACAAGGTCTCCGGCGCATCGGTACACCGCGGCACGAAGCCACAACTCGCGTACCTGAAGCAGCGCGAGGTACTCGATCTGCGTGTTGAAGTAGAGCACCACGATGTAGGCACCGAACATGAGGATCAGTATCAAGGCCTCGTACCTGCAAGGCAGACGTGGAAAATGGCAGAGGGAGGAAAGAACGTGTAAGCACTTACAAGTGTGATGGTAATGTCGTCACCTCGCACCCCCACCACGTGTTACGCAACGATTAACACAGGTCTTCATTAGACCCTGAGGATGCGGTGGGGTGACCGCACCCGCAGGTCACACTTAAGACGAGTTCCCGCAAGCAATTATGAAGAACAGTGCCAGGTGACAAAGAGAACGTATGGGAAACGAAGATAATAAGAATAAATAACCGCATTGATGTTCTTTGTCACTTTTCATTGAAAATCCCTAACTAGCCCAACAAAATGTTTTAATAAGTGGCATGCGCAAGCAGTTTAATGTAATCCTTTTGGAAGGCTGACGCAAATGACGTTCTCCACTTTCAACAACGCTCCCAGATACCTCCTGCGGCGTTGCTGTTTTAAGCAACTATGGCTGCGAAATCGAAGGGAAGTAGGCTGAAATGCAGCTTATATTCGACATCCCAGATCATCTGGGATAACGGTTAGCAGGAGGTGCACCATGCATTTATAATTTGTGTACACGTAGATCCAGTGCTTCAAGTAATCGAGCTCAAGGGCTGCACCAGTGCTATCTCTCACAAGTGAATTCCAACAAATCGATATTTCAAAAACATAAACAGTCTATGCCCCGTGGTTTTGAGAGTTTTTGCACTGCAGGGGACAGGATATTAATGCTCGTCCTTTGTATCCTACATTTTGCAGCTAAAGCCTTTGTCTAATCCTTTACTGATGGCAGCGTGAAGACTGCAGCACGCCGTTTTACACCTTCATTTTGTCTCAGCGCTACTGATAATATCTAACATGCAATTGTCAGAAACGCGGGGAGATTACGTAATCAGCATCCCTGATGAAGAAGTGTGACATTAAACTTGGCCTGTTGACAGCTGCCAAACAGTACGCCAATCTAACTGATCGTAGGCTTTCTAATCCGTGCTAAGTCTATCAAAAATCTTGACAATGAATCGTGTATTCCGTTTTGTACCAGTCTCATCTGTTTATATTTTCGTTTTAAAGTATGCACTTGCCATTCGACGACGTTGTTGCTGATGACCCCGATGAGGGCCAACACTGTGAGGGCGTACATGAGGCAGTCTCGAGTGATCGGGAACCAGTCTATGGGAACATCCTGCGGTTAAGTGATAAAAACTGAATGGTTATTCGCATCACACTACCATCATGACTTTCATAGGAACTGACTTCATCAAGCGCTTGTCCAGTAGAGCTATTTTTAAGCATGTAGCATTCATCGCTGCTTCTGGAACTGGGGAATGCACCGATATTGTTTCTCGAGTATAAGAATGCAAAGAACCAAGTTTTTTATCTGTTTATTTCAATGCATAAAACAGGAGAATTCGGATTACAACGACACGCAACGGATATTTTTGGCTAGCGAATGACGCTTCATCGCGTAATATGGTCGACATTGGCCGGGTGTTTTGACTGGTTGACACGATAAGTTGCATGTATGTAATATTCACTTGGTTCTTACTATAGAAAGCACTATTTGCACCTTAAAAGTTATGAATGTACTTTTAAAACTTCTTCAGATCAAAAATTATTTCTGTTTCTAAATATCAAATTTGAAAACAATTGCGAACAATTGAAAATATTTGAAAACGATTGCTAGGTGCACCGTGCAATGATTTCAAGGACGCGAGATTTCCGGTGAAGGCGCGTTGAGATTGTAACCGGGCTTTTGACGTCAGTTGCGGAGGTAAATACGAAAGAAAACGCTTTTTTTTTAAAGACGATAGTCTTTCTTGGGGACCTTCGACGCAAAAATTTTGATTTGCCTGTCTCTCTGTACATTTTTCTGTTTGTCCAATCTTAACGGCACCGGGTAATACAAACAGCCACCCCATCCGCAGCGCCTACCAATGTTGCTCAAGATTCAGCATTCATCATACTTTTGCAATTGTCAATTAAAAAGCAAATATTGCGCATTTCTGGGGCACCATAACACGTATATACTCTGCATGTGTGTCTTTTACTATAAAAGGCATACATAAGTAATTTTAAGGACCGTAGCGCATATCACGCTGCGCTTACCATGCAACGCTTGCACGAAAAGGCGAGTGTTTCCAACGCTTTGCTAAGACGAGACGGTGGTGGCACCTACCCGTCGCCTTGCTTTCTACACCTTACCTCTGAGACGAGCGCGCACACTTGTCTCAGAGCCACGCGATTCGTTATCAAGGAAAACTGCCAGTTGGCGCTCATGTCTCACGTGTGACGTGACGTGATGCTCTCGTTCGCCTCCGTTGCACGCTCGAGGCACTCTAACGCAGCGCCTCCAGAATACCATTCACCGATTTTCTTGCGCAGAACATCAAATGAATGTCTTGTTCACTCTCTCCACGCGCAAGACTATCGTCTTTCGACGACATTTGCAGATTAACACGCAGATACGAGGCCATTTTTTTTTTTAGTTCTCTGCTGGCGTTTTGAGGTTAGCAAACCAAGAACTTCTGTTCCCGTGTGCCAATTCTGATAACTCATGCTGTGTTAATCTCAGTATTCAATACAACACACATTCCAACGCTTCACAATTCAGATGAAAAAAAAAAAACGCTGCACACCCCATTTTAAGCTAGTCATGCACAGCTCCTTGCTCCCGCTCTAAGGGGCTCACAAATGTGAATGTTCCAAGCTCAAATACGCGCAAATATCGTGAATTACAAAATTCAGTTTTACAAGTTGAAAATATATTTTATAAAGTGAGAATTCGAGGATTAATATTGAGAAAGCTAGACAGTGAGGGGCGTGTTTTCGCCGCAGAGAGAGAGAATGAAATGAGGGAAAGGCAGGAAGGTTAACCAGAAATTGGAACATCCTGTTTACTATTCTGCACTAAGGGAAGGAAGAATGGGGAATAAAAATGGGAAAGAAAGCGAAGAGCGAAATAGACGCGCGAAAGAGAAAAGAAGAAAAAGTGAGCTGGGGTACTATAGCCTATTCAATACGCCACTACCACGCGAAGAAGTTCAATAAGGTATTCACTGATTTTTTGAGCAGAGACAGATTCTGTCGCCGAAGCTGTTGCGATACTCGTTTTCATTTAAATAGTCCACGTTTTCACCGTGACGACGTAAGTTTACGAGTACCGCAATCAATAATATTACAAAACCCAAAAGCAAGAGTCATCCCTCATCAGCTACTGCCCAGCCAAGTGAAATTTTGCTGGACAACCAGCGATGTATGGCAATCAGAGATGTTTCACTTAAATATTGTTTGTTCTCTGTTTCTTCCTCCCTGATTGAAACCTTGAGTGTGAGAACTTGAAAACTGTTTTTTTTATGTTCTCATTAGCCATTCCTCTTTTAGGGTAATAGCGAAGACAAAATAATTTGTCGGGTGCCATAGTCCCCAGGCTGCACAGTGGGATTAGTAACTATTAATCTCTTAATCCCCACGCTGCATAGTGGGAATAATACTAATAATGACGATTTATATTGACGGTTGCATTATTCGTTATTATAAAAAGAAGGTGGGGCCTCTATAAGTGATGGGTGCGAAAGAAGAGGAACCTCTCGTAATGAAAAATTAATCTTTAACATGTATAATTCTTTGTTCACATCAGATACTTTCGAAACTAACTTCAGACACTTTTCGCACCTATACAGTTGCCTCGTAGCCAAGCGAATGTTCTGCTTGTCCTGCTCCTTCTATAGATCGCAAACACTTCCCTTTCAATGCACTGACTGTGTAAGTGGCGGGCTGCACCGTTTTTATCCCTGAAGAGAATCCATGTTATACTGTAGCATAGAACGTGTACAAAGGGGGTTTCGTAATATCGCACACATCAATTTCAACGAATGAACAACAAATATTAGTCTCCTCTTCAGAATATACGCAACAGCATCTTCAGGAAAAGCTGTCATTGATTAATACGCCACCCACCCTCACCTCATATATATATATATATATATATATATATATATATATATATATATATATATATATATATATATATATATATATATATATATGGTGGGGTGATATTCAATGGATCCGGTGGAAAATGCAGTATAAAAAGAGGTCGACAAACGTGTGAAAAAACACTAGTTTTACTAACGTTTCGGCAGGTGGGCCTGCCTTCGTCGGAGTGAATGGAGTGAATTCACTTCGGAGTGAATTCACTCCGACGAAGGCAGGCCCACCTGCCGAAACGTTAGTAAAACTAGTGTTTTTTCGCACGTTTGTCAACCTCTTTTTATACTATATATATATATATATATATATATATATATATATATATATATATATATATATATATATATATATATATATATATATATATATATAGCTGTTAGAATTAGTGAAGCTGCCGGTGTAAACATGTATGCGGTCAAAGTATGTTTCGTCCGACAGGCGCAAAGTCAACTGTTTCAGGGCTAGCGGTGACATGTGGGCCTTCTTAACGATTCCAGGAACCAATTAGCGCACGCCAGGATCACGGAAGCTCCAGAACGCAGATGCCAGACGCATCACAGGGTTGAAGCCAGTTGGTAATGTGCCATGGTGAAGTATACCAAGTTTCTGTAATCATTCTCACGTCAAAAGGAAAAAAACGCATATCTACAAAGATAGGTCATCTTCCTTGTGTCGTGCTGAACGGATGTTTAGATGAAATCAGTACAGATTATCACTGCACCGATCTCCTGCAAGGCCATCGACGTCACCAGGTGATACCATCATGGCGAAAACGAAGCTGCTCCTCAATAACAGATAACGTTTATAAGCATTTTTTTTTGCAATATCGCTTGCATCGCAAATATGCGATACACGTGAGCCTTCATGGTTGCGTGCAAGAATATGCCCATGATTCATCTACATGAACCTCCAGTTCGCGACTTTCTTTTCAGCTATCGCCTCACCAAGCAGCTGCTTCAGGACTGGGCGTAAGTTTTAATTGATGAACAAATCTTTGTTTGAACTGTGACCAAGGTCATGTGTCAAGATGCGCGTCTTTGCTTCCTGAAGCACCAGACCACGTTTTGAACTGCTTCAGAATGGCACAGCTATGTTCTGTATTGAACTGAAATTCTTTGCTGGTACACGGTGACATGTTTTCTTTAATATCATCTTTGGATACAGGCACATTCAGTAGTCCGCCGATACGGTGGATGGTATTTCCAAGATCCGCATCGGCAATCTTGAGTATTCCCTTAATCTTGACGTTACATTTGCAGGATTATTGCTCAGATGCAGTTATCCTCTGCTCTTGTTGAGACATTTGTTCTTTGCAAGCTTCGCACTCTGTTCTCAGCTGCTCATAAGTTCTTCTGCGTGAGGTGTTATCTTCCGCGAGTTCGGAACATATATTTCCTCTAAAAAAAGGCAAAATTTCAGAGCCATACTGAAGTCGTCACAGTTCGTGTCGGTGATCCGCAAAAAACAGACACTGCATCCCACACGTATACAAAGCTCTGCATACTGCGTTCAGTAATTACTGCGCAAGGCTGCCGAAGCAGGCTTAGTGTATGCATTCGGTGGGCCTGCTCCTTACAGTGCGATTGAAGACTACTCAAAATGGCAAGAGTACAGTGTACCACAGCTTACGTTTTTCCACACGGCAAGACCGGCCACACCGGTGACTCCAAGGATGTTGAATACAGCTGATCCAACAATGGTGCCCAGACCAATGTCGCCTTCCGTTATAAAAGAACCTGAATGAAAAAAGAGGTAGATGGTTTCGAAAAAAAAAAGATGTGAACTGAACTGTCATCGCAGAAGCTCGCATTGCGTGCCCAGAACAAGGTTTGAATATAGAAGATAATAAAGTGAGCAAGAAGTTCTTGCCTGAGCCACTGAAACTATGTCATGTCCTAGTACGAATAGGGGATGGAGACACTGTCTAATTTCTATAACACTTTAGTGGATCGTGAGGTCCTCTGTGTAAAGCTAGTGTCAAACACTGAAGAGCTGCCTTAAAGCCCATGGGTTCCGTTCCTTAGGTGTTTGATCACAAATCGTGAGAAGTGCGCAACTCAAAGCAGCAAGCCTTGACGACAGGTCCTTGTCAGAACAATCAGTGCTATAGAATGCCGACCCGAACTGCCGTCGTATGAGAAAACTAAAAAGGCCTCATTCAACCCTTCGCGTAGAAGTGACTTAATAAACAGACTATATTACTACCACTTCTTATCTTAGCTTTTAATGTGTTTGTTCTTGCCCATTTGCTTGTCTCCCTACTCTTTCCTTCTTTCGTAAACCGTTCTCTCTCCCCTAGTTTGTTGCAGCAAACTCAATGTTGTAACCCTGGCTGACCTCACTGTCTTTTCCTCATTTTCCTCTTCCCCTCTCTCTCGTTCTCCATCTCTCTTCCTTTCTCTCTCTCTCTCTCTATCTATCTATTTATCTATCTATAGCTATCTATATCTATCTATATCTATTCATCTATATCTATCTATCTCTCTAGCTATCTCTCTAGCTATCTATCTCTCTAGCTATCTATGTGTTTAGGAATGCAAACATAAATTCGTCCAATTCAACAACTCATTCACATTTCCATTGCTCTATTCATTTCCTGATTGCCCAAATAACGCCAAAGAATAGCCAAATAATTGAGACCTAAGCGTGTACGGCTTGTGATCTGGCTATAATAAATCCAAAAACTAAAAATGGCTGTAAAGTACATACCACCTTACCTATAATTGAGGAGAAGAGTTCCGGCGCCGAAGTACCGACAGCCATAAATGTTGCCCCAGCAACGTCGCTTGGAACGTTAAGAGCTGCAAAGAAAAAGAGTTATATCATGGAATTTCAATAATGGTGCCTCAGTTCAGTACTTCTGTCTCTTTATTGTCCTACAATGAATAAATTACCCTAAACTCAGATTAAGAAACCTTGACGTGTGCTGTGCTGTATTTTACACCACTCTTTCTAGAAGGGAAAACAAAAAAGGTGTATTGATGCGATCGTTTCAGCGGCTGTTGTCAAGCAAGGCATGAAAACGATACCCGACAAAAATATATTTAAAGCCAATTGATAAACTCAAATGGAAGCAGGGGAGAAGGAGGAATGAGACGTGGGAAGGTCAACCAGACGCGCGTTCGGTTTGCTATCCCACGCTCGGGAAAAGGGAATGAGGGATTAAAACATAAGAAAATGGCAAGAGGGAGCATGAACAGCCCTGCAGCGTTTCATAATAGTGGACTGAAATTTTCAGGCACCACAAAGTTTCCATAACTGCTACTCGCACTTCACGTGTTCGGCGAGCTGAAATCACCATACGCTCAGTCCGAACAACAGCTACTGGCATAGGTCGGCACTTTGATAGACTATTCACCTTTACTAACTCACATTTTTTTAGTCTTCGCACTCACGTTCAAACTCACGTCTACTCATACTCACAGGCACTCACTCACGCTCATACTCACGACTATTCACAAGTAACGAGTACTCACTCACGTTTATACTCACGCCTGCTCACACTCATAGGTCCTCACTCACGTTCATAATAGCGTATACTCACACTCTTAGGCACTAACTCATGCCCATACTCACGACTTCTAACACTCATAGTTACTCACGTTCACACTCACGCCTACTCAGGATTGTAGGCACTCACTCACGTTCACAATCACGCCTGCTCACACATGAGTAATCACTCACGGTCACACTCACAACTACTCACACCCATAAGCACTCACTCACCTCATATTCACGCTTACTTACAAAGCAGTCCCCCACTCACGTTCATACTCATGACTATTCACACTCATAGGCCCTCACTCACATTCATACTCACGACAACTCAGCCTCACTGGTCCTCACTTACGTTCATACTCACCACTACTCACACTCATGAGTACTCACTCATGTTCATACTCGCGTCTTTTCACACTCATAAGCACTCACTCATGTTTATACTAACGCCGACTCACACTCCCAGACACTCACTCACGTTCATACTCCCGACTATTTGCACATTAGTACTCACTCACGTTCATACGATTACTCACACTCATGAGCACTCACTCACATTCATACCCCCGCCTACTCACAGTCTGTGGCACTCACTCACGTTCATACTCACATCTTCTCACACCCATAAGCACTCACTCATGCTTATACTAACGTTGACTCACACTCACAGGCCCTCACTGACGTTCATACTCCCAAACACACGTTCATGAGTACTCACTCACGTTCATACTCACGACTACTCGCACTCATGAGCACTCACTCATGTTCATACCCACGCCCACTCACAGTCTGTGGCACTCACGTTCATACTCACGCCTACTCACACACACACTGGTGTTCACTCACGTTCATGCTCACTACTACTCACACTCATGGGTACTCACTCTCGTTCATACTCACGACTACTCGCACTCATGAGCACTCACTCATGTTCATACCCACGCCCACTCACAGTCTGTGGCACTCACGTTCATACTCACGCCTACTCACACACACTGGTGTTCACTCACGTTCATGCTCACTACTACTCACACTCACGGTTACTCACTCTCGTTCATACTCACGACTACTCGCACTCATGAGCACTCACTCACATTCATACCCCCACCTACTCACAGTCTGTGGCACTCACTTACGTTCATACTCACATCTTCTCACACCCATGAGCACTCACTCATGCTTATACTAACGTTGACTCACACTCACAGGCCCTCACTGACGTTCATACTCCCAACCACACGTTCATGAGTACTCACTCACGTTCATACTCACGACTACTCGCACTCATGAGCACTCACTCATGTTCATACCCACGCCCACTCACAGTCTGTGGCACTCACGTTCATACTCACGCCTACTCACACACACTGGTGTTCACTCACGTTCATGCTCACTACTACTCACACTCACGGGTACTCACTCTCGTTCCTATTCACGACTCCTCGCACTCATGAGCACTCACTCATGTTCATACCCCCGCCTACTCACAGTCTGTGGCACTCACTCACGTTCAATCTCACATCTTCTCACACCCATGGCACTCACTTATGCTTATACTAACGTTGACTCACACTCACAGGCCCTCACTGACGTTCATACTCCCAACCACACGTTCATGAGTACTCACTCACGTTCATACTCACGACTACTCGCACTCATGAGCACTCACTCATGTTCATACCCACGCCCACTCACAGTCTGTGGCACTCGCGTTCATACTCACGCCTACTCACACACACTGGTCCTCACTCACGTTCATGCTCACCACTACTCACACTCACGGGTACTCACTCTCGTTCATACTCGCAGCTTCTCACACCCATGAGCACTCACTCATGTTTATACTAAAGCCGACTCGCACTCACAGGCCCTCACTCAAGTTCATAGTCCCGACTACTCGCATGTTAGTACTCACTCACGTTCATACTCACGACTACTCACACTCATGAGCACTCACTCACATTCATACCCCCACCTACTCACAGTCTGTGGCACTCACTTACGTTCATACTCACATCTTCTCACACCCATGAGCACTCACTCATGCTTACACTAACGCTGACTCACACTCACAAGCCCTCACTCACGTTCATACTCACGACTACTCGCACTCATGAGCACTCATGTTCATACCCACGCCTACTCACAGTCTGTGGCACTCACTCACGTTCACACTCATGAGTACTCACTAACGTTTATACTCACGTCTTCTCACACCCATAAGCACTTACTCATGTTAATACTAACGCCGACTCACACTCACAGGCACTCACTCATGTTCATACTCACGCCAACTTACTCTGATACGCACTCACTCACTTTCATACTCACATATACTCAGTATCATCGCCATCAGCCTGACTACGCCCACTGCAGGACAAAGGCCTCTCCCTTGTTCCGCCATTCAACTTGGTTCAGTGTTTGCTGTTGCCACTGCTGCCCTCTCCTCGAATTTTTTTTCCGCAGTGACACACAAAACGAACAATATTTAAGTGCCCCCCACCCTCAAAAAAAATTCTGCCTGCGCTACTGGTGTCACTGGTAAGATGACAGCTTTCCGTTTACTCAGCAGACCTGTCTATATTTTACGAAATGTTTTTTCGTTGTGTTCACCTCGTGTGCGCAAAACTGCAAAATGAGTGAGAACGTGATCGAAGACAAAGAAAGTGGCACCTCACATTCAGCGATGATCTCCAAGGAAGGAACGAAGTAGTCATCGCATATGTATCCCAGGACACCGCAGAGGTAGATGACGATTATGAAATGGATGACCACGCCCCCTTGTTGCCGCTGCTCCTGCGTGAAGAAGTCGCCGGGAAAGTCCTCGATTGAAGGCCGCACGCAATCTGGTCTACCATCACTGTCCTGCAGTAAGCGTCGGCCTGCATTGTATGTGAGCGGAAAGCACTTAGTTTGCCGCTACGATGCCCGTCGATACTCGCCACCATACCTCGCATGATCTACTTTGAAGAGACAAAGCATGCCACTTAATCGTCTAATGACTCTTACGAAAACCATAAGATGTTTTAATCAATGGACCGAAAAGCACAACGCGAAAAACAAAACAAAAAGCTTACGTGACCACACAGGAAATACCTTTTTTAAGAGGCAGCATCATATTGTTTGTTTATACACGTGGGTACAGAAGGCCCTGAACAAGCATACATATGCTGGCCGGATGACTGGAGAAGACATAGAAGGAATATAAGACAGTTAGGGAGGTTAACTAGATGCGTCCAGTTTGCTACCCTACACACATGTACAGCCGGAAACAAAGCTATGGAGTAGTGGAATGGTGTGGTGGGTCGTCTGGTGCCGAAAACCTGATTCTTTTTGCGATGACAGCCAACTGTTGGTGTCGGGGCACACCTAGTCGTGTCGGTACCTGCAACCGCCCCCTGAATTAGTTTATGGGACGCAGAGATGCAAAGCCTCTGAGATGGGTTGTCGTAGTTGCCGCGCTGCTCGTGGGTCTGCGGGAGAATCTTCTCGACTGCTCTCGTCTGTTTCTCATAACGCGACGTCAAATTTTAGAGCGTGCATGAAAGACTCTATATTTGTGAAAGCCTGACGTATAGCAGTTTTCGCAGACCTACAGGAATTCCGGGTTTACTCACATAAACTACATCCATCACCCTAGTACATTGCGGATAATCTATAGTTACGTTCCTGCCGTTTGGCGTCTCTCTGATGAATAAAATGTCTTAAGATCAGTATTCGTCATTCAGCGTTATTGTATTTTCCTACCGAAAACATTGCGACTAATATGTTTGTTGCAGGTCGTGAAACTCACCCGATGATAACGTTATCCTTCAGGACCTCCTTGTTTGTTTAGTTGCATGGCTTCAAGTTAGCTTGAAGTGAAGTTTATTTTCCTTACATACAAAGGACGAAGCCAGGGCTAAAGGCTGGGGTGCCTGACAAAGGCCTCGGCTCCATTGTACAGTCTGGCGACAGTTAACAATATAACTACATACATGACGTAATAAATAGATAAGTCAGCTACACTTGCAAGTACAACAAAATAAACTGTCCTTAAGCATATAGCAGTGAAAATTTTATACCTAACAGAGACCAGAGTCGAGTAAATATTTCTTTGTTTCCTTTTTAAATATTTTCATTGAAACATCACAATTAACATTTGTAGGCATTCTATTCATAGCCACAGTCACCTGATAAGTTATTTTTCGTTTGCCATAGTTAGTACGCGTTTTAGGGACCCGCAGGCTTTGTTTTCGAAAGTGGTAGGCATCATTAGACAAAGTATTGCTTTGGGTATGCAAATGATTGACTTTAATATGCTGCAACAGACGAGAAAATAGACTTGATTCACTTTAAGCAAAGCATAGTGACGAAACAATGGCGAAGTGGCAAGATCCTGGGGACTGCCGCAGTAACCATGAATGCACCGCAAAGCTCTCTCTTAAAGTACTTGTAGTTTCTGATAGTTAGTAGTCGTAGTCGTTCCCCAGACCAGAATACATTGGGTTAGTTTAGAATATACAAGCGCATAATACATCTGTAGTCTCAATCATGCGTGTACAAGACTAGTCACCTTGTAGAGACAGCCAACACTTTTGCCCATTTCAGACGCTAATTTTGAGACATGCGTGTTCTAGGAAAGGTTCTAGTAAAACCAGGCACCGAAAACTTTTATAGACTCAACCTCGTGTATTTTTACGTGTCCAAACTGCATGTTTACCTTAAATAAATCTGCAGTGTTAATCGGTCTAAAAATAATATAGCTGGTTTTCGATAACTATAAAAAACATGTTGGATTTTAGCCATGATTGTAGGTTACCTAAGTACCCGCTTACCATAGCCTCTGCTTGTACAAGAGATTTCGCTGTAAAAAATATATTTGTATCATCAGCATACATGATCATGTGATGAGAACCAGGTAGTTTGAAGTTGGTTAGATGTAATGTCGTTCATTCGCACGTACTGCATTCTTTGACATAAGTAATCTTGCACCAACTCGAGTGTAATACCACGCACACCGTAGTATAACTTTTGTAAAAGGATTTTATGTTGTACGCAGTCAAAAGCCTTTCGAAAATCCAAGAACACACTAAAGGTGTAAAGCTTGTGTTCTATGTTTTCAATTATTTTATCTTTATTAACAAGCGGCGTTTGCTCTGTGGACTTCTTTCAGAAAACCATACTGGCAAACAGATATGTTGTGCTTAGTTAAAAAACGTTCAACCCTGTAATTTATGACTCCCTCAAATAATTTGCAAAATACTGGCAGCACAGAAATTGGTTGGTAGTTTGGCATGTCCATTCTCTTACCACCTTTGTGTATTGGACAGACCTTGGTGATTTTAGGTCATTAGAAAACACACCTGTAGTAAACATCAGGTTAGAAAGATAAGCCAATACGTCAGATATGAAAGGCGCAACGTACTGAATGGGAACTGATCTTATATCGTCGTGACCTGGAGATACATCATTTTTGAACTTGTTGATGAAAGTCACTATTTCCTGAGGGGATGTGGGTGGAAAAAAAACAAAGACTTTGATGAAGAAATAGTAGCGTTGTTGAATGCATTGTCAGGTTTAGGCGGATCACCGAGTGGTTTACCAACATTGACAAAGCACTCATTGAAAGCACAGGCTAAATCAAAACCGGACATTTCATTCGGCGTACTAATCTTGTTCAGCACATTATTATCTTTCACTTTTTGATAGCTAGGCAATGGTACATGTGGGTCAAATGAATACCGACGTGCTTTTTTGTGCCTTATGTAATAATAACAGTAAGCATGCAGACGATCCGGGTAGCTGTTCTCCGATAAGCATTGTGCATGCAAGCTGCGAATATGCAGAAGTAGCTTTATTTGTCTCGATAATGCATCTATATGTCTCGTATGTGTTTAAATCTTGCAAATACTTTCAGTTGCAATTATATTATGTGATGATTTTACTCAATGCGGGAAGGTTTGCAATGCAAGCTTAAATTACGCGTGCCGGGCACACTATTCGATCGTGGCGACCCGCTGGTGGCGTGATCGCAAAAGCGACCACTGGTCTACCATTGGTTTGCTGTGTAGACAGCGCACTTTCTCATCTAGTACACTATAACTGAACTGATGTCATGGCCATGGTGTCCGAGCTTGTTTGTTTGTTTCTATCTTTCAAATTATGGCACATACCCACTCTGAAAGATTGGCAAAGAGAGCGTAGTTTCTCTGTCTCTTCGTCTTTCTCGCGGATGAAGTCGACTACATTCGCGTATATTTAGAACGTAGCCTGAGTACTAGGCAACATGCTCAGAATTCACTGCTCCGTTAAGAATGCTACAACTAAAAAGTAAAAGTAGATGTTATGTTGTTTACGAAAACGCATCATTTGTTCAACGCATCATTTGTTCAACTCCGTTTCAGAAAAAAATTATTCGCAAACAAACGTAAGACTTTTTTGCTTCTTTGGGTCCTGTGAAAAACAACAACCCACTAGACAAAGAATTTCTTTCAGCCTAACTAACATTTTGCGATAAATTCTGCGTTAGGGCTTCTTGTGACAACTTCAAAAAAACAAGCATTCTTTGTCCTTTCATTATTTTTCCAAGTTTAGATGATTAGATTAACGCACACATGTCGAGCCACAGAAACAATGCTTCTTTTCTTTTGTTATTTTTGTCAGGAATTCGCTATTTTGTGCGGCGTTTGTGCGTCGCAAGCATCCAGGGGCAAAACGCAGAAAGTGCGTTACAAGCGAACTCCACAACTACATAAAGAGATAAGCAATCAGAACCTGATATCCTAGGGCAAAAAGCAAACCCCTTGGCTTGTGCGACCGTCACTGGCCACGGCCCCCAGTAAACACCGTACGATATAAGGCCGGTTCCAGCTTACCCGCCTCTACGTCATTTATGCAGTAGGCGGCGGCCCCCGAGTCGTTGTCGTGCAGACATCACGACCGCAAATTTCTAACGCTTTGTCGAATTGGGCGTCTTGTATAGAAAACGCGAGTTTCACCGCGTTACTTATTGACGAATAAAGAACGAGAGACAAAAGAGAGATTAGCCACCTTTACGGTTTCTGTTTGCTTACGTGCGCAATCGGCGTGCACCGATGATAACTTCCCTCGGCTGTCAATGGAACAACGCAGGCTCAGGTCCGAAAATCCCGTCGCTTCGTGATGCCTTCATGCTGTGCACGTGGGTACAATTATCCGTTGCGCCCTGATCCACACGACAGTGTATGATGAAGAATGCCACATAGAACGAAAATTGGCTGGTTGGTATGGTATGATAAGGTTGTTGTCAATCACTCCCTTTACCGTAGTAAGTGTAGGCTTCATTATTCATTTCTACCCGATACTTATAATATTGCACGAATTACACGAACGATCTATACCGTAGGCTCAACGTGTCTGAGACTGAGTTGTTTACTACGCAACTTTAATGCAGTAATTGACTTAAAGGATGTTTCTAAGCCTCACAACCATTTCTTCAAAAGTGTGAAGGATGCAGAGGGAAAGGAAAGCCCGCGGTAGCTGCAAGAATTAAGGACGAATATTTTGCACAGCCCGGACCCACGCTAATTCTTTCTTATTTACAGGAGCCCTCCTTTTTTCTCTTCCTTTCACTTTTTTCTCGTTGTGCAATGAGGAAAATTGTTTTATTGCATAACATGACCCTTACTGAGCCTAACATTTGCGACAAATATTTACCTAATCTATTCATTATTCAAATTCTTTGATATGTCACACCTTAAGTTCTCTCCGATTGATCACAGGCAGCAACTTCAAGAAAAGAAATATGACACCAATTTCATGCACAGTATTTGATTAATTAGTTTTCACTCGCCCTTTCCTTGTCACATTGGCTCCAGTCATTTGTGATGTAGATAGATCAATCAATGTCCTCTCGTAAATGATTTCCTGTGAATGTGTACATACGGCAGCAGTGTCATCTTCGAAACATTAAATATCGCACACTTCCTGTATGAACTAAATCCTCTGAATTTCAAAGGTCCCAAACAAATAAGTACGGTGCGGGACGTATTTTAAGCTTGAGCGTGAGAGCAACAACTTGGGATTGTACACTATAACCACTCTTCAAGTAATGTCCTTTATGATGCCCCAGGGCCATTGTTTTCTATTATTATTTCGTCGTATCTAGTTAGAAGCGCTGTGTCTGTCAAATTACGCATGTGCATATTCCCCACCAAGCCTCAGATATATTTCGGTCCCTGACCTTTCTTACCCCACGATATTAAACATCTCGTGCCGGTTACCTCTCGCCATTGAATAGGCTGCCATGTTTTCTACGTTGCAGTTAAAGCGTGGCAGTTTTGTTATTGCTTGTGGTAAATACTGAAGGAAGCCTAAGAAAAAATGCCCCCACCTTCCCGAAGGAAATCATGAGGAATCGCGAATGCATTTCTTGTGCCAACAGAGGGTACCGTTGCTGTTAGACATTCGCTTCACAGACTTCTGCCGTCGCCTTGCGAGGCGCCCCGCCAGTGAACGGACGAGAGTGAGGAGCGAGCGGTCGGGAGAGTGGGGCGCCAGCGTTCTCGGCTTGCCGTCGGCGTCTCACAGCTGCGTCTCGAGCACACACTTCCAGTTGTTCTTGAGAGGCACCCAGCCAGCGAACGGTCGAGAGCAAAGCGCGAGCAAATAGGGAGAGTGGGGCGCACAAAGGAGAGAGAGCGAACAGCGAGAGGATCGGGGAAGTGATGCGCTTACCCTCCCCTACACTCTCTCACACCACGTGCTTCGATTGCTAGGGTCGAGGCTCCCTTTGTCTCTTTCATTCTCATTCCCCCATCCTCTGCACGGTGCTGTGGAGGTGTCCTCCATAGAGAGAGACAGTAACGGCACCGTGCCTACTTCTGCCTTTTTTTTCTCCAAGAACCACTACGAGAGGCTTAGTGCACGTGCCTGCAGCTGTTGCTGTGGGAGAGGGAATGAGAGCGGAGCGATAACACCTGCCCGTGCACGGACACTACCGCGGACAACGCCAGATGCCTGACATAGCCTGTCTAAGCAATGCGTTCGCATTTAAAAAAAAAACATGTGGCAGATCCATTGCTGTGAAATCAAATGAAGTGCGTAGTTCGGGCGTGCAGCGATTTCCGTTCGTGGAGTTTCCACCACTCCATTTACTAAAACGTCGGTGAAGGCAGTGTCTGAGGTAAGCGTGCAGGGCTTCTTCTGCACGAGTAGAATATTGTTAGGGAGATTTCGCAAGTCCAGTGTGCGACATCGCACTACCTTCTTCGCGTATTATATACTTCCTGCTTGTTATGGTTCTTGGGATAAGCGCCACCTGCAGCTACAACAGTGACTTCACGCCTTGTCGCGCCGGCGCGGAGCAGGGGGCACAGGGAGGGGTGGTGACGCTCTCTATTGCGCCCTGCCACAGTCAGTGTCATGTGTGCGAAACGCCTTTTTAGCTATTTTAAGCTGATTATGGCGATTACTTCTTGATCATTTTCGTTAATTATATGACTTCACATCTTATTCCTTCATTTAAACTGAATTTTGGGTCTTTTTAACTTTGTTACGGCCTGCATTGTGATCAGATTCACACCTCATGAGATGGATGGACGACAGGCCGGGAATCTGAAGTGACCCCCATTCAAAAAATTGGTCCCGCATTTGCGTGCTTTGCTTTCGAATGTCGTTGAAAGACGATAGTCTTCTCTCTAGAGAGAGATTAAAACGTTTATTTGTCGTTATGCCCGAGAAGATCGGAAATATGACTGCATGAAATATGGATGCTATCTGGCAGTGTTTCCAAGAAATTAAAGTTTTTCTAGAACGCAGAGCCACTGGTAGGTGGCAGCAACATGTCGTTTTATTGAAGCGTAGGAAACACCTACGTTTTCCTTCATAGCTTCCCATTGTGAGCACAACGTAATAAGCACTGAGGTCTTTAGAATTGCGTATCATGCATTTTAGAAATAAAGTAACATATAACCTAATATTTATTGAAGCTTTTTACCTCAAATATGCGTAAAACTTGCTTTTTGATTGAAAATATTCACAAGTATGAACGCAGCAAACAGATCAAGATGGCTGGGCGTTGAGGATGTGCCTAAACCTCGGCCGGATGGTTGAATCATGTGACACAGAGCAACAGAAAGACAGACAGGCCGAAATTTTAGCGTAGGAGTATCCTCCCCCCTACAAGAAACACAAGTATTTAATGATGGCGCTTGGAAAGAGCAAGCTTTCTTCGTTTCGCCGCCTATTATATATTGCTAATGTTAAAAGTACGAGAACAAGCGTTCGGCTATCACGTACGAAAATCCTAGTATGATTATGAGAGGTAATAATTTTGGGGAGTTTTACGTGCCAAAACCACGATATGCATGATCATGAGGCACGGCGTACTGTGGAGGGCTTCGGAAGTTGTGGCCATCTGGTATTTTTTTATGTGCGCTGGCATTAGACAGTACACGGGCCTCACCGGACGTTTCACCTCTATCTATGTGTGACCGCCACGGCCGGGGTCGAATCCGCGTCCTCCAGGTCTGCAGCCGAACAAGGAACCATTACACCACCACGGCGAGTATTGATATGACTCATGAGGTAAGACATAGTTGAAGACTTCGAAAATTTCTAGCACCAGGAATTCTTTAACTTGTACCTAAGTCCTTGTACCTAAGCATATGTACCTAAGTACCGAAGTCCTATGTACCTAAGTCCTTGTACCTAAGCATATTGCCTCCTTCGAAATGCGGCCACCAGAAGCTCCATTCGATCCTGCAACCTTCGGGTCCGCAGTCAAGCAAATGTTGTTAAAGGGTGCGGCGAGATCTTTTAAAACCTGCCACATGAAAAACGATTGGCGCACGGTATTCCTCAAAATATCTGAAAACAAAGCATCTTATGGCGGTTCCACGTTACCGATTGCATTCTTGGAACTTCTTGGAGGAGCTCTATAAAGGCTCGCAACCGGATCACTGAAGCTGGTAGCAATAATGCAGAATTCATTCCTGCTAAAGAATTTTAACAAAAGTGTCGATTGTACGAATTGTTTGTCGTTCATTATCTTCCTTTGAAACAACACAGGCAGCGCTAACTGTAGCGTTAACTGTGGCCATTGTGGGTATTCCAGTGTCTTTTGTTCCACTCGTACTTTCGGAAAAATATTGTTAGAAAACGGTGGGAATTACGGAGGCATATTAATACAGTGTCTAACAATATCATGTGTTCTCTCCATGGGAAACGATTCACAACATTGCCGAATAACATTACATGAGAGCGACCAGTATACAAGGCGTAGGCTACATCAGGAATTCTATGCTCTTTACATTTTTCACATATACTTGTTCGCATACATATAAACTTGCATGTTGTCAACCAAAACGGCATATTGCATGCCTGAGCAGTGCCACCTGCGAGCCCATCTTAAAGCGTTCGCGGCGCGTTCACTGATAGTTCTCGACTCCTAGACGGCACCATTGTGACATTAACGATAGACACAAAGAGGAAAGTAATTTATCTCTTCGCGACACATTCTCGTTGGCAAAGAGGATGCACAGTACGCTTTGTTTTGCAAAAGCCGCGATTCATGACAACCTGGACAATGATTCGGCGAAGGTCCGAAGCTCACTCTGATACGCAGAGTCGACCGCGGGGAAGGGGCATCACACAGATAACACTACACGCAAGTCGGAGTTGGCTAGAAAATTTATCCACCGCATAAAAGCATAAACTGAGCCTTTATCGCTTGAAGAAAGCGCGTACCATATATAAAACAACTTGTGTAACTACATAGGGGCATATATGCCCAGATTTATAAAAAAAAAAACGTTTTACTTTGTCAAATAGAAAAAAAAAGGTAGTATCAAGGCACCTTTCTTTTCTTTTTTTATAAGTAACTTCACGAGAGCGTGTGGTGTGCTACCGCAACCGGCAAGAAATTTCAGTGCTACGAGTGCTTGAATATTGTGTCAGCTTTTCTCGAAATCCTGCGCGCGCACCTCGATCCATGGTGGAATACGCTCATAGATGCTCAGTAAAACATTACGATACCATTTGCGTCGATATTGTTCATATCTGCGCATCTCCTACTCGTAGGCAGTCTGGAATGACTTTGGGATGGTGAACGCTTATAAACGCTTCCGGGATCATTTATTTTAAAAAGCATTCAATTCTAGTCACACATAGCTTTCCTCCGTCCGGACAGCATCTCCCCAATTTGGTCCGGATTACAGCTATATTAAGTAACACAACGTCAATAAAGGACAGAATAACAGTCCGAAGTACATCCACAAAACTTCGATCATCCCACTTTCAATTTATATTGTCATTGCATTCTTTGGAACGTTAAACCCCACATATCAATCAATTGTCATTGCATTCGTTTTTTTTTTGTTGTTGTTGTTGTTGTTTGAAGAAGGGCAGAATTCTCATGATCTGCACCTTGATGCAGTGATCATGACAATGCTTTTCGATGCGCAACTGAAGATTACTTCCACGCGTTTTATAGTAAAGAAAACTTGGGCACCAACTTCCACAAAAATGAAAATTCACATTATCTATAATGACCTGCTATTGCTTAAACGACGGAATCATTGTATCGGGTGAATTTTGTGGCTTTTTTTTTTTGTATCAGTAAAGAAACAGTCCACGACTGTCGCTCCACGCAATTTTCGCTCCTAAATTAAACAGCAACATTCAAATAATCTGCGTGGCTTGGATAAATTCTTTAACTTAGGAGGCTCAATTAATGAACGGCCTTGCAACAAAACCCACAGTTACAGGCTGAGCGAATGTCGTAAATGAAACCTCTACGTGACGTACCCCTATGCGACCTCTATTCTTACGTAGTCTACTGTTCAGGAGTGACGTACGACTATTCAAACTGCGCCTCGCCCCTGTGGTTTAGTGGCTGAGGTAGTCGGCTGCTGACCTGCAGGTCGCGGGCTGCATTTTCGATGGAGGCGAAAATGCTGTAGGCCCGTGTGCTCCGATTTGGGTGCACGTTGAAGAGCCCCAGGTGGTCGAAATTTCCGGAGCCTTGCACTACAGCGTATCTCATAATCACGTTAAAGCCCACATATCAATCAATCAAAACTGCGCTGTCAACTACAACGAGAGTAAAAGGTAGTGAGCATCCTTACTCGGTGCCAAAAGTTGTCCGTCTTCCGCGCGAGCCCCATCGGATGAGGCCTGCTGTCGCTGGAAGAACGCAACCTGGACGATCACGAATACGGGAACAAGCCATAGGAGTCGACGACGCTTGCTGCTCATTCGAGGCAAAGCTGCAGCCAGGCTCGAGGGCCGCGAGAAAGGAGACACCGCCGATCTTCGTGTGACGACACTCATCGTGTCCGGCATGGTCAGTTAGAGGCCATACGTCGTCTCAGCGTCTTCCTCTTGTCCAGGCGACGACGCGCTCAGCGGTGCTTCTATGCGTTGCGACCCCCACAGCCCGCGAATCGCGGTACTGACGAGCCTACTCTACCTTTCGAAGTAGCAGGCAGCTCGTTCCAAACCGGGCGCGCGCCTTCGCTCCACTCCCGTCCCTGATGCGATAGGGCAACGGACACTAGTGCGTCACCGACTCGGCTGATACGATACCCACTGGCCATCGCCTCACACACCCACCCATAATAGATGCCCTCCTCTGCCTTCTCGCACAGTGCGAATCGTCCAACGGGGCTAAACACAAGGGCGCATTGTCTGCGAGCTCGCCCCTCTCGTGGCATCGGGTCGTGGACTTTGTCGCAGATATCGCTCCGCTGCTGCCGTCATCGATTTCGATTGCCGTTTTCCTTTTTTTGCTGTACCGCCACCGAGTTGCAGCATTTGTCCGCAGCCCGAAATGCCGTGCGTTGCAGATTACAGATGGTACGCGCTATGGTGCGTGGCTGTACTTGCACGCGCATGCGCACAAGTCCAGTCGCTCACAGTATGCACGTTTCGCACTGTCTGTGGTGTACGCGCTTCGACCCCAGCAGCAGCACGTGCTGGTGGGATGTACTACGGAACTTTCGTTGAGTGTTCCGTGCCGCTAACTCGCTTTCGACGTCACGCCCCAGCTATAGGGCGTAGACATGTGGGTGCCTTAAGTGCCTCGGCAAGAAAATAGAGAGAGGAGGTTGTCCTCCCTGCATAATACATCTGTCTACAGCTTTTCTTGATAAAAAAACAATAAGTTTATCCGGCTTTTTTTTGTTTTGCAACGCTTGTATTCTGACGATGAGTGTGCGCGACGCTGGTTAAGAAGTTTGCTCCCTTATTTTTCATGTCACTGAATACTGGGAAGCTTGTTCAAATCTGGTGACAGTAGAGGACTTATCGTGACATTTTGTCATAAAGGCCAACACCCATAAACGTAATTCACAGCGGAGGCTGACAGTGGCCCCTGGTAATATTGTCTTTTCGTGGTTAATACCACCGAAAGAAAATTATTTACATTGCTGTTACATAGCTCATTCGGCAAGATGGCCAATTTGCCAGTTATCATTGCCTCAGACACTGCTGCGTAATACGCACCAGCAACAGTGTTGCGATATAAGACCGCGGAAGATGGCGTATCTTAAGCAACAATTTTCAAGTCGAGCGCATCGCTTTCGTTTTTATGCTGGTGTGAATGTGGTGTGTTGAGTTTGTTTCAGCTGCCGCTCTTGAATCTGCAAAATAGTGACATCATCATCGAGCAGCGACGGTGTACGATTTAGAATCTGTATAGAAACAAGTTTCGCTAGCAGTGAAACCGAAGTAATGAATTTGGTTCGTACATATTCGCCACGAGGTCGGGCCACAGGTGGCCGCACCGTCCTATCGTTAGCGCGGTTAGGCAATCGGTCGCCTATATTCAAATATATGAACTGGAGTTTCACTGTGAGCTATTTCAGTCTGTTTTATGCTCTGGCGCAAGAAAAAAACGAGGACGCAAAATAAGACACGATGACACAACACGCCGAGACTTTCCCACTAGTCGGTTTTATTGAACTCTATGTGCAAATTGCCGGTGAAGAAAAGAATTGGCTCTGGCTTTACTCAGTTGTGCTTGTGTGTGCGTAGCAAAATGTATGGTCAATCTTATTGTTTAGCTTGGTTCTCTGCACGGTTATAGGCTTCTCGAGACGTGCTGCCCGTTGTTTCTCCGTCTCTTCGACTGAATGCCTCCTGTCGGTTTCGTTCCAACGACGAAACCTGGCTTCTTTCGCTCTCTCTGAGTCACTTTCTATATATGTCGACGAATGCCACCGAAACGCTCCTTCTATACCCAGGATACAACGCTGGCTCCACCTTGGTGGCTGCAACGCGGTTTCACCAGCTCCTTTTCTGACGCCATACCACATAACGCAGCGAGCGGTGGTGCCAGCTGCAGCGGTCTCTAAGCGACGGCTCATCTCGAGGTGTGACCACCGGCCACAGTGAAACGGCAAGAATATGGTCAATGTAGCCACCGCTACTAATACCCGTTGACTGCTGTCTAATGCTGATAAATATGTCCTCCATTGCCAAATAAACAAAAGAAGTGGGTATGGTATTTGTATTACATGAGATCGTGAAGTTATCCAATGAATGGGGTGTTGGCCTTGAGCCACAGTCGTGCTTTCATACTGCGCTTGACGCCTTTTATTGTTCTGCTTGTACTTGTTTAAGTAAATATTCATCTGTCTGTAAGGAGGCCCCGCCGCAGTGGTCTAGTAGCTAAGATACTCGGCTGCTGACCCGCAGGTCGCGGGATCGAATCTCGGCTGCATTTCCGATGGAGGCGAAAATGCTGTAGGCCTGTGTGCTCAGATTTGGGGGCACGTTAAAGAACCCCAGGTGGTTTAAATTTCCGGAGCCCTCCACTACGGCGTCTCTCATATTCATATGGTGGTTTTGAGACGTTAAACCCAACATATCCATCATCATGTCTGTAAGGAGAGGACTAAATTTCCGGAGCCCTCCACTACGGCGTCTCTCATAATCATATGGTGGTTTTGGGGCGTTAAACCCCACAAATCAAATCATCTGTAAGGAGACAAGGATCGTATAAAGAAAGAGGCCATCTTAAGCCCAACTAAAGCTCGTCGAGTATCTGCTAAACAACCATCGCGAAAACAGACACGCAGTCTCCAGTCTACGCTGACGCTGAGCGGCTGCCACGCGCTTCGATGGTTCCTTTAACAGTAGACCCCTCAGTACTTAAACCACAAAATGACACGCACGTTAAAGTGATTCTGGCGAATGGACGGTACGATGTTTACGCCTGTGACCATAATGTACGTTCATGAACTAACTCAATAGAAGACCCATTAGCCTTGTGAGGCTAAATCATTTAGTACATCGCGTGGGAACCCGTGCAAGCATGACAATGAGCTAACGCAATGAAATAAGGCGCCCTCTGAGGGCATGCAGGACGTTCGCACTCATGTCACATGTTAACACGTTGGAGCAAACAGTCGACGCAAAGAGCATACGCATTTCGGGAATTCGTCCGATAACTGCTGGATGACACCTGGGTTTGAGTCTGGCGCTGCACTGCTCGCATCATACGCTGCCATATTCCACACGATTCCAAGCAAATCTGGTGGCAGCTCTGCGAGTGTACTATAGTGCACATGTCAACGCCACCTGCACTAGATCGCGGGTTTGATTCCTAAACACGGCAGCCGCCTCTCGACGGAGGGCTAAATGCGAAGCGCACGTGCATACTTAGACATGAAGTGCACTTCGAAAATTGCATGGGTCGGAATTACAACGCAGCATTCATTTGTGGTATGCATCGAAACTCTATCCTGATTTTCCAATGTACAACTTAAGAGCTTCACCTTTGCACGAATTCATTATTGCCGATGCAAAACCGCTCTCAGCAGAAACTTCAACTGATTTAGGTCAGCGGGTGAGTGGTTGACATCGAAAGAAAACAGATACGACCCGCAGTTGTGATATGACGTGTAATCTGTTTTTTTTTTTTTTTGTGCTCACCGCTCAGTATCAATCACATAGTTTTTGCTAGTGTAGCCCCGAGCAGTAAGAAAAAGGGAAAGAAGAATATAGGCAGATCTCACGTACAGTGGGAATCGATGATATGCGCAGCACGAATAAGGAAGGTCGATATGTCACTTTAAAATCAGCACAACGTTACGAGGTGAAGGTAAATTATACGGTACATGACTTCCATGTGATTGATTGATTAATTGATTGATTGATTGATATGTGGGGTTCAACGTCCCAAAACCACAATATTATTATGAGAGACGCCGTAGTGGAGGGCTCTGGAAATTTCGACCACCTGGGGTTTTTTAACGTGCACCCAAATCTGAGCACACGAGCCTACAGCATTTCCGCCTCCATCGGAAATGCAGCAGCCGCAGCCAGGATTCGATCCCGCGACCTGCGGGTCAGCAGCCGAGTACCTTAGCCACTAGACCACCGCGGCGGAGCACTTCCGTGTGATGATTATTATGTTTGGGTGTGTCATTTTCTCCGCCATCTATTCACGTCACCTGATGCCAAATTTGGTATATGTGGAGCTAACGAAACGGCCGTGAGCGTGATATGAGCATAGCATGTAGTTAAGTTTTACATGACACGCATATCGTGATTAACATGTTTGTACTTGCCATTTACAGTCATCGTCCATTCACGTCACGTAATACCAAATTTGGTATATGTGGAACTAGTGGAACGGCCGCGAGCACGCTATGAGTGTAACATGTAGTCATGCTTTGCATGACACGCGTGTCAGGATTATGATGTTTGGACGTGTCATTTACCTTTGGATTCTGGCGTCGGCGGCGTTGAGCCTTTTCTGGGGCAGTCGTTTAGCAGCAGCGATGGACGATGCACTTCCATCAGTGGCGTCGCTCATTCTTCAAAAAAGACCTTCCTGATACTATTCTGTACACAGGTACACGCTTTACGTTAAGAAAAGAACGCCGTGAGTTGCGTGACTGGCACTTTCGTGCGCACCGCAACCAGGAGACCTCGGAAGATAACGCGTACCTAGAAACCTGGAGGCTTACAAAGAGGGTTCAGCTTAAATTGAGGATGACACAGTGAGCGATGGCAACGAAAGTAATAGGTGTAACCTTAAGGGACAAGAAGATAGCAGAGTGGGTTAGGGATATCATAGTAGAAATCAAGAAGAAACAGACGTGGGCCGGGCACGTATATATAGCGCCCAGGCAGTATAACCGCTGGTCATCAAGCATAACTGACTGGATTCTCAGAGAAGGCAAGCGAGGGAGGGTGAGACAGAAAGTTAAATGGGCAAACGAGATTAGAAAGTTTGTGGGAATAAAGTGGCAGCAGTAAGCACAAAACCGAACTGACTGGCGGATTATTGGAGAGGACAGTGTCCTGCAGTTGGCGTAGCCAGGCTGCTGCTGCTGCTTGATTATTATTATTATTATTATTATTATTATTATTATTATTATTATTATTATTATTATTATTATTATTATTATTATTATTATTAATATTATTATTATTATTATTATTATTATTATTATTATTATTATTATTATTATTATTATTATTATTATTATTATTATTATTATTATTATTATTATTATTATTATTATTATTATTATTATTATTATTATTATTATTATTATTATTATTATTATTATTATGGCCACGCCGTAGTGACCAATGTTCGCAGTTGCTTCCCCAGCGAAACAGCTTTTCCGCCATCTCCACACAGGCACCGCCTCATTGACCCTTATTTTACAGAGCCGGAGGTATTGTTTCATTCCTGTTTCAGCTGCACCCATCTGCAACCTTCGAAAGCGTTCTCTGGCACACAGAACATACGAGGCGCAGTGCGGTGTTAACGTTTGGGCTTAATGCAAAATGTGACGGCGTCGGCAACGGCAATAAGGCACTTCGAGTGCCCACATAGCTGCTACAGTGACAAAACAGGGATCGTGCGTACAGTGAGCACGCGTATCTGAATTATGCTGTCCGTTTCATCTCTTCCTAAACTGCAGAGCTGTAAAACTGACACAATTGGGGGCACGTTAAAGAACCCCAGGTGGTCAAAATTTCCGGAGCCCTCCACTACGTCATCTCTCATAATCATATGGTGGTTTTGGGACGTTAAACCCCACAAATCAATCAAATCAATCAATGTAAAACTTACACGCAGTCCAGTTTTCCTCTGAAAGACCGCTGCGTCAAATGTCGCATCGGTCAATGTCCCGCCGCTCTAGATCTCATGTCCTTCCAAATCAACAAGTGGAGAAAGGGTGAGTGATTGCAGTTGGTGTAGAGACATGCGAGTGTTCGCGAATGCATGACTAGTGAAAGCATTGTTCTACAGGATATTTCGGGACGTTTTTCCTTTATCAGCTGTGCCTTTTATTTTCTCTTTTGCATGCCCTTAGCATTCGTCAACTGTGTTGTCCACACTTGCTTTTTGCGTACACAATAGACATTGCAATCGCTCTTTCATTGAGTACTGCCAAGTAAAAATAGTTTAGCGAGGAATCGTCAAGTTGTACTATTAATCCTTGAGTTACAAACTGGTTCTGTTATTTTCTGATTTTTTTTTTTGCATACGCAGTGACAAGGTCTTCATTCTTTGTGCCTCTTTACCCGCAAAGCCGCATGTCTAAGGTCCACGCTCACAGATACCTGGACGTGTTAGCTAGTTTGGGTCGGAACAAACTGATAAAAGAAAACTCATCCCGGACACTTATAGACTGGTGTTGATGCAGCGTATAGGGACACTTCCTTAGGTGCTGTTGTAAGCGGCAGAAAGTGGCACGTGTGCATAAAAAATTTAGCACGGTATGTATCTATTTATTTTGGTTATTTTTAAAACTTGCATAAAGCACTGTAAATCAACCTGTATAACGTTATTTTTAACCAGCTCGCCCAGCGACAGATACTTCGATAACATTTGATTAAATTGGTCGGATCACTTCCATTGAGAAGAACGACAATCGTACAGTTCCGATTAATAAACGTCAACATGTTATGCTAGGTGTATGATATTTCGCATATTTATTCAGAACAGGTCACGCATAATGTCTCACAAAATGAATACATGAATCGTTTTGCGAAAAGACAATAATATTTCGCAGAGCACGAAGGGAAGCAACATGAATGACATTTCTTTACCGATACAACGCGTACATTTGCTATCAGTAGGGCAGAAAGTGAATGCTGGTAGGCAAGTGCCATATCAATGGTCATAAAAGTTGAGTACCGAACAAATGATAAGAGCACCAACCCAGCGAGAAATCACCGCATGTGTGTTCGGGCCGCCTATTGAGCAACTTCACTATAGGTGGGCTTCTCAAATATATGTTGTTTTTTTTTTCTTGGTGCAAGCGCACGATCTGTAATCGGCAAGCATGCGTACGCTACATTAGCCATACCTTTGCCAGAAATCACGTGTTAGCTATCAGTAAATTCGATGTATCAGTAAATTTGAAATTATTATGCAGAAAACGAAAGTAATGTACAACAACCTCGGAAAGGAGCAGCGCTTCGAGATAGGTAATAGTGCACTTGAAGTTGTAAAAGACTATGTCTACTTAGGGCAGGTAATAACCGCAGAGCCTAACCACGAGATTGAAGTAATTAGAAGAATAAGAATGGGGTGGAGCACATTTGGCAAGCACTCTCAAATTATGACAGGTAGATTGCCACTATCCCTCAAGAGGAAGGTATATAACAGCTGTATCTTGCCGGTATACTTAGCTACGAAGCAGAAACCTGGAGACTTACAAAGAGGGTTCAGCTTAAATTGAGGACGACGCAGCGAGCAATGGACAGGAAAATGGTAGGTGTAACCTTAAGAGACAAGAAGAGAGCAGAGTGGATTAGGGAACAAATGGGGGTTAAGGATATCATAGTTGAAATCAAGAAGAGGAAATGGACATGGGCAAGCATGTAGCACGTAGACAGGATAACCGCTGGTCATTAAGGGTAACTGACTGGATTCCCAGAGAAGGCAAGTGGATTAGGGGGAGACAGAAGGTTAGGTGGGCAGATGAGATTAAGAAGTTCGCGGGTATAAATTGGCAGCAGCAAACACAGGGCCGAGTTAACTGGCGGAACATGGGAGAGGCATTTGTCCTGCAGTGGACGTAGTCAGGATGATGATGATGATGATGATGATGATGATGATGATGATGATGATGATGAATAAAAAGAAGAAATTCGATGTTATTTTATGCAATCCCATCTACGACGCCAACGACACTCGCGAGGCAACTCAAGCTTCGCTTGAGAAACTCCTCAATTCTACGAAGTCAGAACAGAGCACGCCCTACTATCTCCCAGGTAGGGTCTTCTAGCCGAAGCAACAACTTGAAATTGTCCCGAGGTACAAATAATAAAAGTAACTCGGAGAGTGATCACCTGGCTGCGCCGATAAGATAGCATTATTCGCTCTGCGAATTGCGCTATAGACAAAACAGCCGTTTCCGTTATTCCAACTGTGATAAGACCGACATACGAGTGAGAACATAGACAAACTCGAACGTCATTGTTCCAAATACAATGTTGATTATTGCTTTCCGAGTGCACAGAAAAGAAAAAAAAAATGTTGCAACATCGAGCCACGCAGCATGCGAGCTAATGCTTCTGGACACGCATCGCATCCACTGGTCTCTCACCACACCCTTGATAATAAAGACTTGGATTAAGCTCTCGCGGTGCACACAGAAAGGCGGAGCTTAAAAGCAACCTTGCAACAGGAAGTATTGAACAAATAATCACAGCCTATGAATGAATTCAGTCAGTATACAAATTCTCGTTAATTATGTTAACCATTAACTGACAGCTATATTGATAACCTTATGCTCCCGTGTCATGTCTATGTAACTCTTAACTCAGAATGGAACCCTTGTTTTTCTACTAATTTTATTTCTAGAAGACCTTTTCCAGATATTTTTTTAAACAGGAAGTGCTAGACCGGAAGTTTTTTCAAAAGAAACAAAAGTGTAACCCAGTGTTCATGCCCCCAAAAGGCTTAGAGCTTTCTATAAGTACGCTAGAGGGAACTCCGGCGCTTGTGTCTATGGGAGCTGCAACGCATGGAGCTTTAGCCAGCATGGGAGTGATGGGTAGTACATAAATTTGTCGAATCTTCGTTCTTATGGCTTCCCACGGCTCCGCATGGTCTGATTCCTCTTCGCCGAAAAACGAAGTTCAGCAAAGATTCACCAGTCACACTTCACTATACTTTGACCCTTTGAAGCTCACCGATTCAAATCGACTCACGATGTCCACCGCGCATTCTCTTTCTTCATTCGAAACAAAACCAGAACATCATCAGTAAACTAACCACCGCATTCTAGAACGCCCCTTCCCTCAACGCTACACCTTCACTTGAGCAAGCCGATGGTAGCGCCATCTTTAGGCAGGGCACGTCACTGCATATCAGTGATAATTTGCTGCTACTCTTGAGTAGCGCAGCGTCATTTTCAGCCGAGCAGCGGCGCACGGCTCAACTCTGTCAAGTAAAGGGTGAAAGTCGAGTCGAGGAGCGTTTGTGAATACGGGGGTAAGCCACAAGTGCGTTCGAAGCCCGGAAGCACGAATACTAGGCGAATACGTGTACTACCAATCATTTGCACGGCGGCTCAATGATAGCAAGACTCGCTCGCTGGATTCCGTGCCGACCGCTTGTGCCCTCGCCATCTCCGACGATAGTGCAGCTCTAGCCGACTGGGTTGGTCCTACGCCACCTCCTGACGCCGGCCCCCTACGACGACGTCAGTGCAGCTCTGGCCGACTGGATTAGCCCTACGCCATCTCCTGTCACCGACAAGAGCTCTCGCAAGTGGTGCCCCGTCCTTGGACTCCTGTGACCGTGTTTCATCTTTCCTATCTCTCTTATGTCGTTGCTCGCTGTCCTCGCGCATCTCTCTCTCCTCTCTCTCTCTCTCTCTCTCTCTCTCTCTCTCTCTATATATATATATATATATATATATATATATATACCTTTAATCCTATCCTTTTAATCCCTCCTTACCCCCATCCCTTGTGAGCTACTGTTGAGGTGTCGCACGCTGATGCAGAGCGTTACGAGGCTCGCTTTTTTTTCTTCTTTTCCCTCTCATAATCACAATCTCAATGATTGCAGCGCCTAAGTGCCATTTAGTAAAAAAAAAATTAGGCAGATCCCACGTACCTGAAAATCGACGTTATGCGAAGTATGCGGAGGGAACGTGAGCGTGTCGCAATTTCTTTAGTGAGCCACACGTCATGAAATGACGCTAAATATAAGTACGAATGTTGCACGCACTGACATATGTTGAAGTGTTGCAGCTGTTTTTATAACCAGTTGTTTGCACTTGCGCGACGATGCCAACTGGAACATGCGTATTAGCAACACCAGAAGCTGATATGAAGCGCTGATGCTAGCAAGGATGCTGGCCCTGGACACTGCTACATAAATCAACTACAGCGCATGGCAACTAACCAGAACTGACGTCAACCCGACGTGAAGGCTGGTTCAAAGCAGTACATATGTAATGTTTATAAAATTGGATAGGCGGCACAGCAATCGCTATTGACGTTTCACAAAGATTAGCGTCTATTTGAAAAGTAGTTCCGAGACCTTGCGTAGCTCTTTGGTAGAATGCTTCATTGCCACACAGATTGCTTGGGTTCGATTCTAGCTGGGACCCTGCTATTTATTCTTTGCATTCGTCGGGTCGATGCTACCGATGTCGGGTATTTTTTAACGCTTTCCTGTTAAAATTGCCCATGTGTTTTCTCGTTGTTCCTGGGTAGATACCAAGTGTCAATTACATGCGGCACATACCCGCATACCAACGGCACATATTCGATCTTGGGTATGTGCCACTGTCTGGCGGGAAGTGTTTGACGACGTACGCGACGGGTTGTGACATTATTCATGTCTTGACCAGCGCGTCATATTCATCAAACTATCTTACCCTCCCATGCTAATTTTTGTTCACGCCAAGTTAAGGGGGTGACCACGAGAGCACGCAAACATAAGCGAATAGATAGATAGATAGATAGATAGATAGATAGATAGATAGATAGATAGATAGATAGATAGATAGATAGATAGATAGATAGATAGATAGATAGATAGATAGATAGATAGATAGATAGATAGATACGCTCAAAGTCGCCGAAGTTCGCTAAGAAATGCTTCGGATTTAATAATGTTGGAGACTTTGCGCTAAACAGAACGAAGAAATGCCACAACGCGCCTTCGTGTTGTCCTTTGGCCGCGACGACCTGGTGGTTATAGTACTCCACCAGTGACCCAAACGTCGCAGGATCGAATCCAGGCCAAGGTTTTCCAACTTCTATGTATGCAGGCGAAATTTTCAGAGGCCCATGAGCTTACGTTTAGCGCACGATGAAGAACCACAGATGGCCGAAATTTGCGAAGCTCTCCGTTACGGCGTCCCTCAGAATCACAGTGTTGCTTGACAGGCAAAATGACACCAAATATTAAGTGTCTGACGTCCGAAATGCTGCTATTGACTGCATGTTTGGGGGTCCGTTGAGAGAAGCAGACAGACAGATGGTTTCACATAGATGGGCCTGCATGGTCCGTCTTCTACTGTGTATTCGATTTATTTACAACCTTTGTAGTGTCCCTAAAGGAACTGCGTCACGATGGATAAATGAGGAATGCACATGTGGACACAAATAATAAAACAATGCCTCAGACGAACAGCCGACCCAGGTGGTCTATTGCATATCACATATTACAGTCACGTATTAAAAATTAAGTCTGGAACACCACTGGCTACGTATCCCGGCTGCGGCGGCTGCATTTTCGATGGAGGCGGAAATGTTGTAGGCCCGTGTGCTCAGATTTTGGTGCACGTTAAATAACCACAGGTGGTGGAAATTTCCGGAGCCCTCCACTACGGCATCTCTCATAATCATATGGTAGTGGTTTTGGGACGTTCAACCCCACATATAAATGATCGAAGTTCAGTAGCTATCTGGATATTTATAACCAAAAATGAACGCGCGATGTCTTACGACCAAGCTGTCTTTGAATGTATATTAATAATAAACAAATGAAAATAAAGGAACTTCTTGGCGAATTTTCATTGGGTTAAATGATTAGCTTAAAACGTACGTGTAAGCAGTTACAAACAGAAAATGCACAAATTAATGCCGCCTGCTTATATTCGTCTTATGGGGAATGTTAAAACAAAAGATTTTTGTGCATGGCCGTGAAAAGTTCCTCCTTTGTCCACAATCAAACAAAATCTCGGTAATCCTAATTTTATAGATTGTTGTCAATCCCTACAGCCGTGAACAAGGAGCTATGTCGAAATCTATAACAATATAAGTAACGTCATCGACAATATGATGTAATTAACAGTCTTCCTTCGCGAATTTAATTTCCCATCCACTTTTCTCGTTGCTGGTTAGCCAACGTGATGTACATCAACGTGTTTACCATAATTCGCTTCTTAAGTATTCATTCAAATTTTATCTGACTGCAAGCTCCGGGAACGGATCGAGTCATCCACAGAAAATTGCCGATAAATATAGATTGCTTGCACTGACGTTATCGAAGCCATGTTAGAGTACAAACATAGCGGGCGAGGAAGTTTGTGATGTCACGTTAAAGTTATCGGTACATCGCATACAGGTCCTTTCGTATTCAGGCACAGAAGCGAATAACCTTCCGATGGCGTAGTCATCACTTTAAATAAGGTTAACCACCGCGAGATAACGCTGCATGCCTTGTCGTCTTCACAATCGCCATGTTACATGTCATGTCACGTATTCAAATTCGCCATGTCACGTACAAGCTGTGATGTTCCCTACTATAATGTTTTCCTATTTAAAAACTACAACGTTCGCAACAATAGACAAGGGTATAGTGACGCAACAGTTGTACTACGCCCTCAATATTTCAAACTTCGATTATGCGCGAACCAGAAGTCTTGGTCCTCAAGTTCTAACCACGAACAAAAATATCTTCGTTCGTCAGCGCTTGTCCGCAGGTACGAGGTCTAGCCGCTGTTGACGCGGAGCATGTTACAGAACTATACAAGTCAACACCCAGGTAAGCACACTTTAACACGCTTGCGTTCTGCAGTGTAACCACAGCAGAAACGATAACAGTCCGGCGTGAAGGCCCTAATCTACAAAGCATTTCATACAGCAGCGCTTGTAAGCATTTCCACCCTTCGTTATTACAAAGACTCCTGAAATGCGTCTAAGTGAAATTCACAAAATGAAGGTGCATGCAACGTATCTATAGACGTTGGGTCCAAGTGAGAGCTAACATGTAGCGAAGGTTGCCGGTCAACGACACAATAGTCAAATGAACAACGAGTCCTTTTGAACATGTTATCGCTGGTACCCCAAACAAAAAACACAAAGCCTTCACTCCGCTACTCACAGCACACAGAGGCTCAGATCGCGTGTACCGTACTGGCCGTGGCTGTCACATTCCGTTTTGGTTGCAGCGCAGAAACGGCCGTGCACCACACTTATTAGACGAAAGTAAAGATTCACAGGTAATCATGACGAATCTGTAGTCAGCTCTGCGTATTCTTCATGGCCAATTCATTGTACCTTGTCCATGTAACGTATACGCGCCGTGAAATGAACACGTGAACAAATGAGACGGCACACGTCGCAGCTACTGAAGTCTTGTTCGTTGCTGCGTTTAAGTTCAACCGGCACAACACACATAACGCGTGTGTCCACAGAGTTTGTCTCTGCCCTATTCCCTACACGTGGGCGGGTTGAAAGGTCCGAAGTAGTTGAGCTCGTAGCAGCACGCCAGCGTCAGGAAGGCGACGTACAGTCCTAGGCAGACGAGGCCCACGCGCCAGTTGAGGCGCCACCTAGCGGCACATAGCGTGATTAGCATGAGCACGGTCGTGCCCAGTAGCGTGAGCGTTGTGTAAGTAAGAGCACCGCTGTTGATGCGCAACCGGCTTCCGGTGTTGCACAGTGTCTTCACCAACCAGGGAAGACCCAGGCAGAACAGGATGTCGAAGATGTTGCTCCCGATCAGGTTGCTGAACGCCATGTTGCCGAAACCTGGAAACAGTGTTGCCGCTTGTTTGAAATAGTTTCATATCGGCCACTGATGTACAATCGATAGCAAAAGTTAGCGAGATGCGAAATGTTCGATAAAGCTCGATTCCCGTTTTGTCTTGGAATCTAATTTCGAAATAAATGTCCTATACTGCACTTCGCAATCTGACCTATAGTCGCCAACTTGACTGCAAGCATTAAGCACTGATATAGCAGAAATTCGCATTTGTTGTAGATCCAACGTCCCGCAAACTTTTGCTTTTGATATACAGCACTCACGGATTGAATAAGAACACTCGGAGCGCGTGGCTGGATGGATTGATGGATGGATTGATGTGGCTGTACCCATTTAGATCGGGCGGCGGCTAACGCCACCTATCCAACCGGTACATTCAGCGCCGCTCGTGGGCCCTCATGAAACCGTGTTGTTGCATTGTGCTACAGAGTGAGGGAGCGAGCATCGGCGGAGCAGATTTGCTCTGCAGCCCCGCTCAGTTATAGAACTGAGAGGGGCTGGATAATAATACACATACTCGATTTTTAAGGGCTAATTAAAGTGTGCATAACAGCATCTGACTACATGACTACTAACAGCAATGTGATCTGCTCCCTAATCTAGGTTCAAGGCCTTTAGGCTAGGCTTCACGACATACCATTTTTTGTTACATTCAAACATGATTTAATAATATAAATCTTCCTCGCAGGGCGAAAATGATGCTGAAATCTGTCTCAATACTTCAAGCTCTTTTCATTTCTGCTAGAATCTAATTTTTTATGTGGCTTACGAGGTGAAAGTTTGTGCTGTTCACGAGGTGAACGAAGTTACACGGGAAGAAGTGGCGCTGCCTCCGCGGCCACCCGGCCCATGTTGAGCCTCTGCACATGCGCTGAGTTCGCGCGCATGTGCAGTAAACCACCGCGTTCGATGTTAACAACTCTTGCACTCACCCCGATGCAGCCAGTAATGTTCAACAACTTGCGCGTGAAATCACGTTTTCACAATGGTGCCCACCAAGCAACGAGACGAATCGTCAACACCACCTGTCCTCTTTGATGGCTCTCCGCATGCCCACTGGGCTCGACCGAAGAGAAGCCACCGTTCTTCATCGCTTATGGCTAGGAGTGGCATTTACAAAATATGATTCCTTTGTCATAGGAATGGCCGACAACGCTCTCTGCGATGCCTGTCATTGCGAAGAGACGCTACACCACATCCTGTGCGACTGTCCGTTGTATGACATCCTGACACAGTCACTGGCGTCCGCTTTTGCGCGCATCGACAACAGCCAAATGTCTGTGGACACTATTGTGTCAAGTGCCCGAGAGAAGACATTGCAACAGAAGGCGACGAAAGCTCTGTTGAAATTCCTACGTGACACCGACTTGAACAAGCGGCTGTAACAGCAATGTCACACACCGCGAAAGACAAGACTGGGCTATGACTGAGTGTGCGCGCGTATTCTGTCGAATGTGCTGTGTTTATCTCTCTTCCATCTCTGCTTTTTATCTTTCATATCCCCCTCCCCCTCCTATGCGCAGGGTAGCAAACCGGCTGCCTATAGGCTGGTTAACCTCCCTGCCGTTCTTTTCCTCCTACTTTCCTTCTCTTCCTTGCACTCACCATTTGCAGCATGTCAGCGGTTCGTATACGTGCGAATACGAATTCATATTAGCTCCAGATAAAAAAAAACTTTGATTACAAGTGTTTCGCGGCGTTTTTCACGTTACCAATCCGTGATTAGACAGTCTGATCGGCGAGCTTTTCGTTGCGCTCACCACTACAAAAATGGAAATAAATACCATAAAAATTCTTCATCGATCCAATTAAGATGTAATACATCAATAAATTAGCCAGCGCTTTCATTGTGACTCAAATAACTGAGTTGATGCTTATCATTCCTTGAAGGTAGCATTGTAAGTAGTGGCCCTGCCTGTATATTTTCCTCTTGACTTTTGATTTTATAATCCGCAATCACAGTCCCAGAAATGATATTTTCAATTATATGCAGTTTTAATGAAATACACGTATACTCTATAGGAGCGTTTTTCAGAAGCTTTATCAGCCACACAGTGGTACTTTTTTAAAAAGCTATCGTTTTTGTGTGTGTGTGTGTGTGTGTGTGTGTGTGTGTGTGTGTGTGTGTGTTAGAAGCTGGACGAATGCTTTACTTAATGAGGACCTTTTATCGGTGTTGTTAGTGCGGATAGAGTTTATTTTTAGTAGTGAAATATTCAATATTCTTCTTTAGTTCTATTTTTCTTGTATGAAAATAGACTGCCAACCATCTCTAGTTTTCAAGTTTTCTTTTTATCACGGGCGTTTTTGTACAAATATGTAAAGTGATCCTGCTGAAAGAAGAACGCTTGCGTAACGTGTGTTTCCAAGAATGAGAGGAAGCTTTGAATTAAATAAGGACATTTTAACTAATGTCCACGGGACAAAAAAAAACGTGGCAGGCTCACCCATTTTAACTATGAGCACAGTGGTGATGATTTCGGGTACGCTGATTCCAGCCGCAAGAATGGTGAGGCCGGACACCGAGTCTGGTATGTTCAGTGTATAACCTGCGACCAAGAAGCAAAGATAAAAATAGAAAAAAGTACACATCCATGCTTGCAGCTCATATTCACGAAGAATAACTCAGACGAACGTCGTCCAAAAAAAAAACGCATATAACGACTCATCGAATACAGCAAAGTAAACTTAAAACTCCCGAACTTTGTTTCACCGATGTCAACGTGTATTCTTATAAGAAAACAAAGCGTTGGTTCAGGCTCCTTGTGTTTAGTGCAGAATCTCTGATAACAACACACTAAATATGTCTCCTGCGTATTTGTGTTTCTTGTATTGGTCTGGCCGAAAGGGGAGAGAGATAATACAAGTACACACCTGAACACGCATGTAGAGAGTCAACCCACGGCCCTCTCTCCGAAAAAAAAGATCAGAACTATAACAAAAAGCAAGATTACAATTGAAGTCATATATAATGAAGAAAGATTTGTGTTGGATATTCAACTTCGTTGCGGTGAAATTGGTCTGGGTTAATGACGTGAGTGGGACATCGCACACTTAAACAGGAGTGGAGAAAGCAACACGACAAAAGTGCTTGTGTTGTCAAAGTGTGCGCTATGTCACTCACGTTGCGTACCGATAAGCCCAAGCTATATATATACTCTTGTCGACTATGTTAGTGAATTACAGTGGCACAAAGTCCAGAGCTAAAAAGGACAGCGGGACGGCAAGACGAAGTCCGAAAACGTTGGACATGTTCCACCCGAGCATATCTATACGATCGCATCACTGCCGAGCGCATTCTACCGTACCAATGACGGTGACCATCCAGGCGCAAAGGTAGGACAGCAGGCCTATCCAGACCACGGCCATGATGAAAGTGAGCGGGAACAGGCGCGGCCACCGCCGACAGTCCGGTACCGTGACGCGAAGCAGCAGCGACGCCGGAAGCGTGACCAGCCACCAAGTGCGGGATGGGCACCCGGGCTTCTCAGAGCAAGACTGCGTTTCCGAAGAGGCTGGGGGTTTCACGAAATCCACTTCTGTCCCTGCGGTAGGCGAATCAATAGACTAGCATGGAAATGTAGCTCAGAGTTTACCTCTTCAAAAGGTCATGTAAAGAGAGTAACCGAAAATTGGTTCACAGCTTCGTCTCCGTGCTATGTCTTAGGTAACCACCAGTAACATGAAAAGGCGCTGTAGCCGCCATAACCAACTTTTTCGCTATCATAAACTTCATTTCTATGCAGGCGCCACCGAGTGAGAAGAACTCTCTTGAAAAAAGTTTAGGGGCACTTATGTTTACTTGTAAACTAAATATAAAAATAATTGTTAAGCATTTAACGTCCCAAAACCACCACATGATTATGAGAAGCACTGAAGTGAAGAGTTCCGGAAATTTCGACCAGCTGGGGTTCTCTAACGTGCACCTAAATGAAGCGCATGGATCTCAAGCATTTTCACCTCCATCGGAAATGCAGCCGCTGAGGCTGGGAATCGATCCCGCGACCTGTAGTCAGCCGCCAAGCGCTTTAGCCACTAGAACACCGTGGTGGGTTGTTGGACTAAATGTAGAAATGCCATGGCGCTAAACTAAAAGGCAATGAAACCGGACGAAAGAGCAACTTTCATCTGATGAAAGCGACGGCTACACCTTCCATGTACAGTCTTTTACATCTACGTGGTGGGTTGTTAGACTAAATGTAGAAATGCCATGGCGCTAACCTAAAAGGCAATAAAACTGGACGAAAGAGCAACTTTCATCTGATGAAAGCTGACCTCGCAAACTCTCACGACAGAGGCCCCTTCGCTCGTGTTCGGTATTTCAACATATGCGTGAGCTTTAACGCACACGCGCACGCTTGCATGCATACGTACGTACGTACGTACGTACGTACGTACGTACGTACATACATACATACATACATACATACATACATACATACATACATACATACATACATACATACATACATACATACATACATACATACATACATACATACATACATACATACATACATACATACATACATACATACATACATACACACACATACACACACACGTACATACATACATACATACACACACATACACACACACGTACATACATACATACATACATACATACATACATACATACATACATACATACATACATACATACATACATACATACATACATACATACATACATACATACATACATACATACATACATACATACATACATACATACATACATACATACATACATACATACATACATACATACATACATACATACATACATACATACATATAGGGAATTCGGTTCAGCAAAGCAGAGAGGTGTATGTCAAATAAGATGCTTGTCTCTCCTGACACCACGACATTAGTTTAATTATCATTATCCACACAACCTTCTAGTGCCAGCCGCAATTGAAGGCTGTATACGGATGACAGATGTGTGTATAAATCGTGGCCATCCCCCGCAAAACGTGTGGCACGCACGCTGTGCGGGAAATGGCCATGATTGCGCATGTCACCGCGAACTTTCTTATTCTTTCTTGGTTCCGCGCGAGGTAGCAGCAGGCGATACAAGCATGCGGAGAATGTCGCGGACGTAAATGGAAGACCGGGTAGACGTGGCCGCGTCTTACCCCCGTTGATTTCCACCGCGACGGCCTGTGCGTGGCGCTCCGGGCCCATCAACGATCGAGTCCCACCGGTTACGTCGCCGAAGTCTTTCTCGGTGGGTGCTGCACCTAGTCTTGCCTGGCAACAGCTTTTCGGTACCACTGTAACACTAGATTCAAGTGGAGACTGCGAGACGTGGTTGGTGGAGAGAAGGGGCGCTGCCACTTCGCTCACTGTAGGAGCGCCGGTGGCTTCCGCCGAGGCCTTGCTCTGTCCTGGTCGCTCTGATGACTTCTCGGACTTTATGTACGCCATAATATCGTCTACCTGCGATCATGGATAATATGTGTATTATAAGTGTAATATTACACATATTATAGTGTATGAGTGCAATAAAAGTGTAATATGAGGTAGCGGGGCACACTCGTAGTTTAATATGTGAACACTGATAATGCCCCCCCCCCCCACATGGGCTCCTAACAGGGGCGTAGCACCCACGCAAACAATTTTTGGTTTTGCATGTGTATATCTGCACACATATGAGCACCCCACAAGGGTAAGGGGGAAGAAGGGGAGAGTAGGGCGCTCTTCGAAAAATTACCTGGCTTGGCTACTGCTTCTTAACATACACAATAAATAAATTAAAGACGTCATTCTTCGGGCAAAAAAAAAAGTTACTTACAAGCATATACCCCACTGGGGGTATAACTAGAAGATGTGATTGTTTGGTTGGCTACACTGTAAATAGGTTTTGGAACGTTACACTCTAACAATAATTATTAATTATTTCCCTGTAAATAGTAAGAGGAAATATTACAGGTTGAAGAAGTGAAGAGAACAGAAAGGAGGGTAGCATGAACAACTTAAAAACATGCATGCAGTAAGTGTCTCACGATCTTTGAAGAATTCGTACTGTCACATGCAGTGCCAAAGCCACGTACACTGAAAGGCGTTATCACACAGCGAGCTGTGTCACCAATAGTCACTATTTGCCACACAATCCCACACCACAACGCAACAGCGTATATGACACCTCGTACTGATTTCTGTATGGATACATACACAAGTACCTATAGTACTGGTTTCTGAAGGCGTTGTCAAATTGTCGTTAATTTCTCGATCCATTTCTAGATCACCTCACTGAAAGGGTGAAAGATCATGGCTGCCGCCAAGAGAGTCGGCTGGAAACTTGAAGAAACTACATCTCCGACATCATGTTGCCTGAGAACGGCACATGCGACTCTTCTTCCTCTGTCTCTGGGGGTAGCGACTTACGCGGGAGTCGCTATCCTCGTGAGAGGGTTACGACAGAAAAGGCATACGGGTGGCGGAGTAGAAAAATTCAGCTCTCATCACCCACCCGGACCCTATACCAAAGAGGACTGGGAGACGTCCCCGCTCTGTTGCTCAAACGTCCAGGCGGGCTCCAGACCCAAAAGGCCTTGACCAAGGGGGTCAAATTGGCAGCTTCGACCAATGGTGTCCCGGACTAGTATGTATGTGGGGCTCTTGCTTGAGTCAACAGCTCTCTCGTTTAATAAATGTTTTTCACCCACAGCACCACCTAAGTGCTCGAATCGAACAATTGTTTAGGTGGTATGATGTACAACATAGCCCTGCTATTTGCTGATTCGAGAGAAGCCACTGACAAACACGACGTGCCATTAGCTTGCGAGTCATGGAGAAAACTGGTGACCCTTTCCCGCAGCTACAGTATGATAATCGGAGAAATAAGGGCGAAACTATGGCTAATTTATAGACCGCGTTTCGCGGATGATCACGAATGTGTTTCAGTGCGAACACAATGGAAAGACTATTGATGACGCAGACCCTAGCTCATTGAAGTAAATAGCAACCGTAAGCTATCGCACCTGCAATTATTTTTCCGACATTCCCGAGTAGCGTGCCTCTATAAAAAGTGTGATCGTTTACTGCGACGCGCGTATCCGGAAGGAAACGCCGCCAAGTATGCCCCTGCGCTAGTTCGCATCGCGCTGTTCTGGAAGTCTGCATGCGTTTATTGCAAATGTGGGATTCTGTAACACTATATTCTGCGTTATTATGCGAGAAATGGTCGGTGCGAAGAATTCACAGCCCCAAATAATAAGGACAAGATTGAAGCTGCAAGAAGAAAACATTATTTGTTTATTTTTATTTTTCGCTTTGCCCCATGTGGTTCTTCCCATTTACGCTATTGTCGAATGCTGAAGTCGCTATTTGGAGCACTTATTGACTCATTTGGCTACTCATAACAGAAGTCATTGGAGATACATCACGCTGGTCACATGGACAGTGTCTAACACACATTTGGCTCCACTATTACGTTAGGTTTCGTTAAATGGGCCAAATTGCATTTTTGTTAAATGCATATAGCTATGATGACCCAATTAATTATTGAGCAAAGTTATTGCGATCGTCGTACGTGCTGTGACATGCCGATAGCCAGGCTACGGGTGTGTGCACAAATTTGATTAAACAACACCACTACAGTCACCTGGAAAGCTATACGTGTATAAACACAGGTTTCACGCAGTTGAATTGCTCCAGATTTATCTCATCTGCTGAGGTGTAGCTTAGAGTGCATCAAAATCGTGTTACAAGAGTTTCATTACGCGCGAGAGAGATAATAGATAGAGAAATAGAGAAAATAGATAGAGATAATAGAGATAAATAGAGAAAAAGCCAGGGGGTCAACCAGATGAAATCTCATTACAATTTTATGGAAGTCCCATTGCAGTTAGTTCCCAAATGCCAGTAACCGTACCCACCAGTTCAGGCCCCACGTGATAATACCATAGCCGCCAGCAGAATAATGTGCCGCGTCGGTCATCGCGATAAAATATTGCTATGGAGCAAGAATATCCCATCTGGTACTTTTGAGATAATAAAATGAATGAATGAATGAATGAATGAGTCGAGACTGCACAAAGCCATGCACACCTGCGTGTGCCATATAGCGTAAATTAATTTACGTTAATGCTGCTTCGCACTTTTTTATGTTGCACTAAGCTTCCATCGAAACACAGCAGCATAACATCTGAAGTAAAATACCTCTCACAGTACAAACATGCACTAACGTATCAGGTGCCAAAAAACGCTTCTGCGCAGTCATTCTGCAAAGGTTCAATACGTTCTCGCTGCGGGTTCTTGTTCTCTGCGTTCACAACGAACGAAAATTGCCATGGTGATTCGCCGTCTGGCGGCCTTCCTCGCTTACTAAATCAATCGCTGAACAGGACCGTGGAAAAGATATAGAGATGAAAGAAAGAAATTTTAAGGAGATCAATCATAACAAAAATCTGGTTAGCTACTACGCTAGGGGAGTTGGATGACGTGCACAGACGAAAACAAAATAGGAGAAAGAGAGAGAGAGAAAGAAACTAAGCTCATGAAACAAATAACTGTTATTCAGTGCACAAATCAACAGTTATCAGTGCCACAGTCGGTCATGCAGGCTTGTTAGTAATATAGAACATTTGTGGCCCTCGGTCACGACGGATTATCTGGTGGGTATTGCCATCCTAATCTAAGCTATAGAAGATGACTAAGATGGGCAATTAGAGGATGTCCCACAACCTGAGCTACGGCAAGGCTCTTGAGCTGTGGGTTGTAGTGCATCACCAGGACATAGACGCAGAAGAGCAACAGCAAGGCTGCAGCTTCATACCTGCACATGGAAACACACATGACAGGTGAACAGACATGCCATTTATTCATGCAAGCTATACATTTCACTATTTCAGAGAACGTAGTACTCAGTGTGGTTACACTGAATACATAGTAGCGTATGTCATTGATTACATAAATGGTTGCCACACGTTTGGGGCTATGGCCATTTATTTATTCATTGATTGATTGATTGATTGATCACTCGACTGGTTGATTGATTGGTTTATTTATTTATTTGTTTATTTATTTATTGGTTGATTGAAATAAGGCGAATGAGCGAATTCCGTCAGTTCTATTAAGAATACGGCGGTAGCTGTGGACTTGAATTCAAGCCCGTAACATTATGCTCAGCAATAGAAAGTACCCATCCACTCGGCGGTTGCGTCTTGTTCATGAACGTGTAGCTATCTTTCCAGACGTCAACGCAGAAACCCCTCTACTTATATTGCTCAGTCCACTCTAAATTCGGGGCTGTTCGTCGACTCCAATGATGACGACGACGATGATTTGGTTTGTTTCCCTTTCTAACGGGTCACCGTACCTATAACGACTTAGCTGGGTACGTTAGTACACTTTAACCTACGACAGCACTTCTCAATGAAATGCACTTACTTCTTTTGAGGTGCGGCGCAACATCAAAGTGAAGCGCTGAGTCAAGGAAGGTTTTAGAATACTGGATACTCTAGACCGAAGTTCGAAGCATTGATAGCAATAACAATGGATTTGTCAACTACACGAAGCAAGGTTAGTCATTTCATTCGTCATTTAATGGTAATATACATCCGCTTACTACATGTTAACAGGCTTGGTGGTGCACCCATGGATTTTTGTTGTTGCGCACCCATGGAAAGCAGATTTCAGTCAACGACCACAAACGCATGGGTCTTACAACGCTGGCGTTACGACCATGGCTCATATCAGAAGTGATCAAACGTATCGCGTTGCCTCTCGCTTCAAGTGTCTCTGAAACATTCAGATGGCACGTCCACTTGTGTTGTGCGAGTCGACAAGCAGTGCAAAGTGCACGAAGCAGTCAACCATTAGGGGTTGCTAACATTTGCGCCCACCGCCGAATACCTGCATAATAGGAAACGCAAGCTGAGACCTTCTGAACACGAACGGCTCTGCGGCGCGCAACCGCGCTCAAGCTTCGACTAGCAAGAGACGCACGCTCGTCTAACTGACACACGATTACACATCGTATCGACGTATACCTTCACACACAGCTGTAAGCACTGCTCCGCACACATTTCAATCTCTTCTCTTGATATATACACGGCTCCGATTCCCGTCATGCTAAATTTGAAGCCACATTTGGGATTGTTGACTTCCTCGTTACGTTTTTATATGCGCGTGGGCAGCAGAAGTATGCATCCTCTTGCTTTTCAACATTCCGGGCCCGAGACTACGAATCGCTTTTCCACTCACGTCAAACAGCCGCAGTCATAACGGTATGCACTATTTCTGTAAACGCATATCCGTCTGCCATGGTTCAGAATCGCTTCGCGCAAAAAATGAAACGCAGGAGAGGGTGAGAGAGTGTGTGCGTGTGCGTGCGCAAATATTTTTCATAAATACTCTGTTTCACGCGACTCATAGTGGTAGCTGTCAGACGCTTCAATGTCCATACAACAAAGAACATGTGTGTCAAGATTCCACGAGCCGGGAAAGACTACCCATTTTACATTTTTCGTTGATCCAATCACCATGCCAGCTTTATACAAAGCGTCTAAACTTATCCAAAGAGCGCAGTGCCGCGACGTACCAGTGGACAGTGCTGTCAGCGATGCAGACTGCGAGCACGCTCACGCTGGCCACGTACAACAGGCAGTCCCGCACGATGGGGTACCACTCAAGCTGCGCTGTCTGCAAACATGGTAACATTGTGATTATTATCAACGCCGTTGTCGCGAGCAGTAACAACGACCCAACTCAAGCCGTACATGGTCATGCTTTCCAGGGCCCACCCTCGTCATGCAGTACACGTTCCGTCATCAAGCAAACATAAGTGAGACTTATGTGGAGCTAATGCCCTATATAGCCGATCGGAAAGAGACTATTTGTGAACGTTTTACTGAGAGCTTTGTGTATCATGATTTATCACCCAAACAAACCTTGTGTTGTCTTTAATAACTTTCTGCGAGTTTTGAACTGTGTAAGTTTCTAAACTCCTTAATGACATGCTTTGGCCACAAACACACATACACAAAGCAAAGGAACACTCCATGACAAGCACAAGTGGCTTATTTGCGGCCAAAACATGTCATTAGGCAAGTACCAACTAGGCCAACAATCAGGATTCTTAAAGTCCGTTAATGTGCTCACATTTACATATGATTTGTTATTTCTCTCACAATTACATTTCTCATCCATATATAGGCGTGCGCACGAAGTCAGTCAGAATCAGTCACCTATGAGGGGGGCATTAAGTCCGCCCCGTCCGCTTACTCAGTTACGACCACGCATGTATTTGACAATAATGGCAGCCAACGACCGCCATTATTGCCTTTATGTTGCATTGCAAGAACTGTTTATTTTTTATTTTTAGTTCAGAAAGGCCACAGACCCAAGGCATGCCAATATTAGAAGCGTGCCATCATTCCTCTATGTTTCTTTTTTTAGTACACTGTGAGGCATGTTGCCCTTCGGCCTCGACCACGGTGTAAGATGATATGAAGCCCTGCTGCTCGCGAGGCCTATCTCTGGACACTGCTGCATATCACCTTCAGCCCATGGCCCTTAACTACAATTGACGTTACCCTGAGGTGACAGCTCTATCATAGGAATATATATGTTATGTTCACAAAATTGGATAGCCAGCACTGCAACTACAATTGACGTTTCAAGAACATTGGGGTTTATTTGAAAAGTAGTTCCAAGGACTGGCGTGGCTGTGTGGTAAAATACTTTATTGCCACGCCAAACGCCGGGGTTCGATTCCTGCTGGGACCCTAACACTATTATTTGCATTCGTCGGGTCAACGCTGCCGATGTCAGCGTTTTTTTAACGATCACGCAATAAAATTACCCATGTGTGTTCTTGCCGTTCCAGGGTAGATACGAAGTGTCAATCCCATGTGGCACATAGCTGCATACCAGTGGCGCATACCGACCCGCGGGTACGTGCCACTGTTTGGCGGAAAATATTGGATGACGTACGCGACGGGATTGTGACAATATTCATGTCTTGACCAGCGCGTTATATTCAGAAAACCATTTTACACTCCCATACTAATTTTGGTTCACGCCAAAATAAGGGGGTGATCACCAGAGCACCCAGACGTAAGCGGATAGATAGATAGATAGATAGATAGATAGATAGATAGATAGATAGATAGATAGATAGATAGATAGATAGATAGATAGATAGATAGATAGATAGATAGATAGATAGATAGATAGATAGATAGATAGATAGATAGATAGATAGATAGATAGATAGATAGATAGATAGATAGATAGATAGATAGATAGATAGATAGATAGATAGATAAATAGATAGATAGATAGATAGATAGATAGATAGATAGATAGATAGATAGACAGACAGACAGACAGACAGACAGATAGATAGACAGACAGACAGACAGACAGACAGACAGACAGACAGACAGACAGACAGATAGATAGATAGATAGATAGATAGATAGATAGATAGATAGATAGATAGATAGATAGATAGATAGATAGATAGATAGATAGATAGATAGATAGATAGATAGATAGATAGATAGATAGATAGATAGATAGATAGATAGATAGATAGATAGATAGATAGATAGATAGATAGATAGATAGACAGACAGACAGACAGACAGACAGATAGATAGATAGATAGATAGATAGATAGATAGATAGATAGATAGATAGATAGATAGATAGATAGATAGATAGATAGATAGATAGATAGATAGATAGATAGATAGATAGACAGACAGACAGACAGACAGACAGACAGACAGACAGACAGACAGACAGACAGACAGACAGATAGATAGATAGATAGACAGATAGATAGATAGATAGATAGATAGATAGATAGATAGATAGATAGATAGATAGATAGATAGATAGATAGATAGATAGATAGATAGATAGATAGATAGATAGATAGATAGATAGATAGATAGATAGATAGATAGATAGATAAGCGCTAAAAGTGCTTGCAGTACGCAAAGAAATGCTTCGCATTTTACAAATTGCACGAATAAGCTTGCACGTAGACACGAAAGCACAGACGCGAAACATGGTGTCGGCAAACCCGCCTATATTGACGAGAGCTGGGCAATCGTCATTGAGCTCCACGGTGTCTCAAATTAGGTACTAACAAGCACTACCTCAACGTGACTCTCATTTGTGCGGCTCTGTGGCGTAAACAATGATGAACAATAATCAATTTGTTTACCGCGACAGAGTCACCGGGCTTGACAGCTCTTCAGAGCGACATCGCGGTTAGCAAAGAAAAATGATGCGCCTCGAGCACGATCCCTGCGCACGTTTGCGGCCGAGTTTGATGCTGTGTGTCGCCATTAAGAAGAGGCCGCTGTTTCGTCGCGAGTGTTCTTCGATAGCCAAGGGGCACAGACCCCATCTATTTTGTGCCGCGGTGAGGCGAGGCGCCGCATCAGAGAGCACGCAACTCATACAACGAGTCCGAAGCTTCGCGGACGGTGGCGTTCGCGAAATACGGACACGGGGCAGCTTACCGTGCTCAGCAAATAGATGCCAGTCACGCTGGTGACTCCGAGGATGTTGAACACGGCCGAGCCCACAATGGTGCCGACGCCGATGTCTCCCTCCGTGACAAAAGAACCTGCGTCATTAATTTTCCTATACAGTCGCGAGGATAGCGTGGAGACGCTTTTGCCCAAGTTGTCGGCTGGTTTCGGACACGTGTAAGCTGGAAACATGTATACCCTTTCGCTATCACGAAAACGTATATAATAGCAAATAAAAAACTTATCTGAGAAGTTATTGCTCTTAGCTTCTTGGGAGAGAAAGAGAGAGAATACGTGAGCCTTATAGCTGTTTCAATCTTCTTTCTTCGAGCACTCTTTTAATCTGTCAACACAGCCTCCTCCCATACTGGAAAGCCCTTATTCTCACACCCTCAATACCTTCGGCAATGACGAATTAGGGGATATACGGTTTTATTTCGTCATCACGTTTAGCAAGGGGCAACACGTACCCACTTAAAAAGTTTATTTCATTCATAAGTGCCCAGTTATCTAGCTTACTTTACTCATAAATACCCACTTAGCAATTTACCTTACTAAACTGGAAAAAAAAAGATGTCCTTTCACGCTTATTTTTTCGAGACGGCTGTTACAAACAGTGATACGCGACGCCATGAATCATGAAGCCAATAATTAATTAACCTGCTTAAATATAACATTTCAAAAAAACAGGAAACAGGGACATTCGATTATCATAATTGGGGTTTTACGTTTCATAACCGTGATATTATTATGAAAGACGCCACAGTGCTGAGGCTTCGGAAATTTGATCACATGGCGTTCTTTCACGTGTACACAAATCTAAGTTCACGGGCATTTTTTGAATTTTTCCCTCATCTAAATGCGGCTGCCATGGCCCCATATAGAACCATTGCACTCGAGCGATGTTTGATGTTAATCAGCCACTCCTGCGAGATAATAAGAGTAAAAGAAAGGCAGGGAAGTTAACCAGGGCTGAGCTGAGTAGGCTACTCAGCGCTTGGCAAGAGGTGAATAGGAGAGAATGTTAGCAAAAAGGAAAGAAGACTGAAATGTGATGCCAAATTAGATGAAACCTGTCGACGTAAAGAACAGAAAGCACACGCTTATGTTCCGAAACAGATTCCCAAGTTTCTAGTTCGTTTTTTAAGCCATTCACCATCACTTTTGCAATACAGCAGCATATGGAGCAGTGTGTGCTGCCTGTGTCTGGAAGGAAGAGCCTGCAGTCGATGACCCTAACTTACCACCGACGTTACCACCATCAAAAGGCCGAACGAAGCTGAAGCGGAAGAGGAACAATTAAAATTACACCACCTCTCACTGAAGGGAACCATGAATGATTTTGTTGTACAGCTATGTAAGCACATCATATCTTCCCCTGTTTGTATAATTTTAGGGTTTATTTCTTTTTTTGTTTGTACTAAAATATGTACCCACTCCTGCTATGTCTCGAAATCGAGACAGAAGTATGTATCAATAAATAAATTGCATATGAAGCATAGCATGCGTCTACTTAACGTTCCATTCATTACGGGCGCCTTGCCCGATGTTAACGTGTCCTTGCAAGTGGAGAGCACCATGAATTCACGGTATAGTTTCTGTTGCTGTTACTCGTCCCTTAATGTTGTTGAAGCACGCCACACGGGAGCACGTGCGTTCATCGCGCGTCTGCAGAATCTCGTTCCCAGATGCCCTCAGGTGATTGCTGATAGAGTGCTAATGAGAAGAGGCCACAGCCTCTTACACAGCCACTTAGGCAGTCGTGAACGCGCTAGCGCCTGCCAGCGCGTCCTGACTATGATACAACGCGTTGGTTCATTGTGCGTCTGCAGAATCTCGTTCGATGACATCACATGATCGCTCATAGCGCGTAATAGGGAAAGGTCGAAGCCCCAGCTCTTAAGCAGGCCTGAACGCGCCAGAGCATGAGTGCGTTCTGGCAGTGCTTGGGCCAGCTGTTGCGCATGCGCAGTAACGGCGGCTACGCACGTCGCATCGAGCTCGGCCATAAGCTGCTTCGCATACCCATGGGAGGCTTTGCTGTTGACGCAAGACCTTGGAAATCAACCACAGTTGGTAGACAGGGATCCTATAGCAGCATCGATCTATGGATATCTGAACTGAGAAAGCTTCCCACCCTTGGGCTCTGGTCTAGTCACACAATAAAGTTCATTATCCCCCTCTGTTCTTCTGCACCATAGTTTCATTCGAATGTGGATGCGCACTCACCGATGATGGCGGAGTACAACTCAGGTGACGAAGTGCCGACAGCCATGACCGTAGCGCCGGCGACGTCAGGTGATATATTCAGCGCTGTAAAAATATGACGAAGTCATGACACAAAAAAAATATTAAAAGGTTTATGTATCAGCAACTCTCAGTAATATCTTGAGCAGCTTCTCTGTGCTATGTAAACGTCCGCAAAAGTTTTACAGCGAAATATATATATGGTTATGAGAAATGAAAAACCATCGGGCATCGGTGTCATGAATGGCCTCCATTGGATTTGCTATCAATAACGCCATTTTCCGCGTCATACTCAAGCGCGCACGCTATTGGCTGCGTTGTGAGTGATGACGTCCGTTTCGTCGCAGCCGTGGCGCCGAGTACGCGCACATCAGTTTCTATTGAGAACTTTCACATGGGTAAGCCACGGACAACTCCAGAAAAGAGTCGACAGCGGAAACATCATATAGTTTGCATTTCCCGGGCCGATAGTGCAGTCCGGACATGAAAACAGGCCCGGGAGGCCGAGTGCCGGCAGCAACTGCGTACCGATCACCCGGCAGCATTCCGAGCCATTCTAAATCACGAATGAGAATGCAAGCGCCGGTGGCTGCCGGATCCTGCAAACCATGCCGCGGAGTTAGCTAGCGATGCGCACAACAGCGTCAACGTGATGATTGTGAGAGCGCGTTTGCCGGCATCAACGCCCGCTTTCGGCGGGACTTTCTCCAGCGGCACTTTGGTTTCGGCTGCGACGTCTGTGACCGCCCGTATAGTTAGAGAACAACGACTGTGATTAACGCATTGCGAAACAAATTTAACCGTTCATTACATTTTTTCATGACTGTGATCGTGTGAGGGATAATGTGCGGCATGTGAAATAAACACTGTGGTAAACTAAAGCCAAACGTGTGTCTAACCTCATTAAGAAGAACGAACATGTAAACAATAATTGTGAAAGGCTTCAGTTCAGCACCGGGTTGAGCACAGTGCTAAACAGAGCGGCCCCAAGTTTCAGCTTTTACTTGTTAACCATTTGTACGGAGTGCTTGGGCGGTGATTGGGCGGTGATTGGGCGGTGATTGTTTTTTTTTTTTCGCATTACATTCTGGAAGCGTCTCCTCTAGCGGTAAGAGGAGGCGTTGGACAATCGTATATGTCACTGCAAGGGATACTTAAGCTTTACATAAAAAGTTTGAGAAAGGTGTAATGCTTGCACTGGTGTCGTGTAAATGTCTAACTAGCAGGTCGTCTTCCTGCGAAGTTAAGAGCTTGCATTACAGTGTCACTTGGCGTTGATCGAAACTCTTCAACCGAACAATTCTGCATAGCACGACAGCCAGAAAGTTGGTAGATGCCACTGTTTGTGGCGCATGAACTATGTTCAGCAAGACTATATATGACATGCTTTATATATCTCTCCTCCTTCTTTTTTCTTCACCCTCGCGTCACTTCTCAACCTAACTTTACTTTCCCACCTCTTTGGTGTACTATACTATGGCTATGCTATGTTATGCACTGATTGGCATGTACCTGTCTTCTATGAAGCATACCGGCGTAGTTAAAAGGATACGACGCACGGCGATACTTGATCTCGATCCAATCTTAAACAGGTCCACTGTTATACTCGTAAAAGGATGTGTCGGAATTCCAGCTGAAACGCCCCAGGTCGAGCACCTCGTTAAACATGGTGCTGCCTTCACCAAGCTTATCGTGTGTTTCACCCAGTAGTAATATATGTGTTTCACCCACTAGTAATAGATGTGTTTCACCCAGTAGTAATATATAAAAGCTCGAGGCCGTTGCAATCATTATTCGGTGAGTGTTTTTTTTTTGTCTTTTTACTGCCGCTAGTGAGCAGAAATGGCAGAATTAGGTCGCGCGCGCAAATTTATACGCCATGTCACAAAGCGTTATCCAGCGTAACCACACCCGGTGGCAGTGCTGTGACACTTATTACAAAATTGTGTGCGTATGACGGATGCCGCGCCGCTTCAAACTGCTTCCCTGAAGCTCACAGCCAGGGACGAGTCAAATGGTGTTGCCTCCGCACCACAGCCGCTCCGTAAAAGCAAGGAAAGTGCAGTGGAACTATGGTGGTATACCTCTCATCCAAGGATTCGGGGACTTAGCACCCGGCGTTCAAAAAATCAGTAACCGAGAGCATAGTTCACCATATGCACCTGTTTCTACCCTCGTAATGCATATACTAATCATTGCTTTGGTCGCCATCATACGGCTTCCTGGGCCAACAACAAATGTGAGAACTTCGGTACATGCTTCGAGCTCAAACTGAGTATCAGGACTTTTCGAAGCAGCGATCGCTGTATAATGTCCCGAACGAAAGGCTCGATCACAATAGTTCGACAGTGTAGTCTAGTTGAAATGTAAAGCTCACTAACCATCTGACAGCCGCTCCAAACAGGGCACAAAGTACTCGTCGCACACGATGGCTAGCATGCAGCAGAGGTAGGCGAGCACCAGGAAGTGCAAGGCCAGCCATCCCTGGAGCCGCTGTTTCTGCGTGAACGGGTCCCGCGGGAACTCATCGATGGACGGCGGCACGCACGGTAACACCAAGAGAGGAGCGGCAAGCTGCTGATGATGCTGCCACGACAGAGATGAAGAGGAATTTACGGCTTCTTCCTCCTCCTGCGCCAGCTGCGTTGCGTCCTCGTTCTCATCGGTGACTGGGAAAGTGGCATTCGGTAAGGAACCCGCTGGCTTGCCTTAGTTTGGTGGGTACCGGTGAGCGAGGTGAAATGTAAAGATGAATTACAGGTGTGCGTATTGTAGATTGAAAAATGACAAGCAAGGCAAGATAAAAAAAAAGCTTTTCTGAAAGTTCAGCTTCACGCATTGCGTAGAAGGGCGCACGTGTAGCCGTAAATTTTTCAAGAGGTGTGGCTTCATCATAGCACTCTTTCAACCATGTTTACATCCTGTCCACATTTTTACAATAACTTTTAGAAACAAATCAGTCCAGACTTCTACAATGTTTTGAAGGAACCCGGTAATACACAATATTACTTTATATATACGTGTGGAATCTGCTCATTCGTTTAAATAGCACTGGTTAGGTCTACTGGACCCGCTTGCCATGCGCGTGGCTTCATTCCTCCGTCCTCACCGTGACTCATCACACCTTTGGTCACCTCAGTGTAAAGCAGCAGGAATGTACTATCGTGAGCAATACGAGATCGAGCACGCGAGTGCGTGGTCAAGAGCCTCAAAATAAAGATAACGTGATACGAGGATGGAGCTGCGGAAACTGGAGGGGAAAGGAGGGCGCTCTTCCGTTGACTGTTGGCACTCCCGCATCACCATACCCGCATGATCCTTGCTGTGAAACGGCAGTTTATCGCGTGCCTTCGGCCGCTAGCAATGATAACACGAAAATGTTTTTTTCTAAATTCACCGACAACAAGGACGCGTATCAAAATGCTCAGCGAACAACATCTAGATGTAATAAAAGCACGGCCTGTGCATCGTTGCCGGCTACGTCACAGCCGATATTTTTGTAGCTGCATAGCCTGCTAGGTCAACTGGTTGTGGCTGTGCACGTTCATGTGAATTCACATCAGTGACAGCAGTTACTAGCAGCTGACACGCTATAACCTGCGTTTTGCGGCGATGCTATCGAGGAGGGAGTGTCAAGAGCGCCGCCCTTTCGACTTTGTTTTCGACAGCGGCCGCTGCAAATCAGCCAATGCAGGGTTCGAGGCTATTCAATACGCTTTCGCTTGTTCGAGCTCATATTGCTCTTTGTCGAAATCCCTGTCCCATCGGATGACTAAACTTGCGCGCTCTTTCTGGGAATCGTATCGACAGGATGCGTACCATTCTCCAACAGTGAACTTTGTTCGTCGACGTTAGGGTGACCCGAGTCGTTGTGGACACCCCTGGCGACCGCACAACCGGCGCGCCCAAGGAGAACCGTCGTCAGCAAACAAAGCGACCAGCTGCTGCCCAGGACTTGGCTGGCCCGGAGTGCGCTCCTACGGCGCCGTCCATGGCCCATAGCCCTGCGCGGAGATCAGTTCGATGATGCTTCATGCCCTGTCGCATGCAGTATTACATCGATAGGTCTACTTAGCAATGTATACCAAAGTCACAAGTCGCGTTGCAATGACCTTGAGCCGCCACCGGAACGCAAGCGTGGTTGATGTGACGCCACATCCGCGGTGGTCTAGTGGCTAAGGTACTCGGCTGCTGACCCGCAGGGCGCGGGTTCGAATCCCGGCTGCGGCGGCTGCATTTCCGATGCAGGCGGAAATGTTGTAAGCCCGTGTGCTCAGATTTGGGTGCACGTTAAAGAACCCCAGGTGGTCTAAATTTCCGGAGCCCTCCACTACGGCGTCTCTCATAATCATATGGTGGTTTTGGGACGTTAAACCCCACATATCATTGATGTGACGCCACGCCGCGCTTTCCACTGCATAAATGCGTCGCAGCTTCAATAACACGTGGCCAGACGAAGGTTTAAGCCATTGTGTGTTCACTGTGTCTCCTAAAACTGGTCACGAACTGCCTATAATTTATTGAAAACCAAGCCGAAATGCATTTCGTCCGTGATAGATAGCTTTACAAGAGTTATACCTCTGCCAATATTTTACTGGTAATGTGCACCTCACGTACCTCGTTTTATGCCATCACTAGTGGGGCTAAAATTTCAAGAGTGAGAAAGAGGGCGAGAGTCAGCAATACACGAACGAAGCAAGGAGGGATAGTTTCTGTTCTCTGAATGGTCCGCCGAGGTGAATCAGCGGTGACGGTGCTCAGCTGCTCACCCGAAAGTCATAGGTTCAATCCCGGCCAAGACGTTCGTATTTCGGTGGAGACGAAGTGACAGAGGCCCGTGCACCGAGAGATGTGAGTACAATATGGAAGAACACCAGGGGGTTGAAAATTATCGAGGCGTCCACTACAGCATTTCTCATATTCATGTCGCGTTTTGGCACGTAAACCCCAAGTACCAATATTATTGACATGTTTCCGCAGAAGGTAATCGCCATACTGCAGTAGTCTGGCGTTCGTATCTTCACTTCTCACTCAGCCGGCAAATTTGTCCAGTAGAAGCTGGACGGTGGTGATTCCCACATTGACCGACTGCGTCCCATTCTGACGCCTTTATCATGTGACGCAAAAAAAATTATTTCTTGGTGCTCATGACGCATTGATATCGAAAATTAACTTTTTGCGCTTTCACAGCTTGCGCAAGCTATGTACAGTTTTTTGGTGCATCCTATCTTGCACCGTCACCATAGCAAGCTTCACTTGGTAGCGCTGGAGTCTCTGTTCCAAGCAGCGGACGTGTGCTGTGGATTTTTCAGCTGTGAGAAGATGCATGTAGATCCCTCTGTTTGGTATGTCACCTCTACACTTTTGGTCATCTCATTGCCTGTTTAAAAGAAAAGGGCGAGCATTTCACTCATCGAGCTTCTCTATTACTGGCCAACGAGGATGAACTGCGTCAAAGGGCCTCATGCACAGTGTAGATGCAGCGTCAACAGTCTCCAGCTCAGCCGACGGTTCCTGGCGGCGCTTGGTAGGCGGGCGAGTTCGGGGCACGGCGTCTGGCAGAACGATAGTTATGGCGCGAGAACAAAATGACGACACAGAGACAAGAAGGACACGAAAAACTCTGTGTCGTCGTTTTGTTCTCGCGCTATAACTATCGTCATGCCATACCAACTATCCCAAGCTGCCACACGTCTGGCAGAAGTTTCGGAACACCCTGTGGCCTGTTCACTACAACTTATCCTGGTCCACGCAAAATGTCTCATCGAAGTGCTTTTCACACACACGCACTTGCCGGAAAATGTGAAAACACCAGCTTCTCGTGGCGGTATAGCGCGCTTCCACCCTTTCTGCCGTTTTGCGAAGTCTGTAATCTACAGGCGTGTTTCTTTCGCGACGTTTGTAATCTACAGGCGTGTTTCTACAAGCTCTCAAGTGTTTGGCTTCGCATCGAATAAATTTATTGGAGATGTCGCAGTGAAATAAAGTTGGTGAAAAAACAAAACATCACGTTTCATCATGACGATCCGCAGTGCAGCCTTCCCATCCAACCACATCCAGTAACGTATGGCTGCACTCTTTATCTAAGCCGTGTCGGCCAAGGCCTCAAAGAGCCTCTCAAGAAGCTAGGTCAATGTCCGCCTCTTCCATTTGTGTTTTTCTTGACTCGCTTGCTGCAGCGCGCACTCAATGCTCCGCAAGCGACCAACGGCGTTCATTTAAAAAAAAACAACCCAGATAAAAGCACTTGCTACTGCATGATGATCGCGTGAGTGGAATAGATCATAAGATGAGTTAGCGGTATTAAAAAAACGGGTACTAACGTAAAGAATACCTTGTCTTTTATCGACGTACACTTGTACTTCTGCACTGGCCGCGGCAACCTTCTGGTACTACGATACGTTGCTCTTCAACCAAATGGGTATTTTTCCGCACTGGCCGCAGCATCGTTTTGATGCTATATATACGATCTACGTTGCTCTTCAGCCAAATGAGTAACACCTACACTAACCTACACTAACATGTCCTATTTGCGCTTAGACAAATGAGCAAGTTCCCGTAACATAAAATTTGCCTACGTAGCCAGTTGTTTTAAGAGAGCATTTGCTACGCGAGCTGCGCACGTCGTGGCAGTCTAGGGGTCATGGTGCTCGAGTGCTGATCGGAAGAACACGGAATTGAATCTCAGCCGTGGTGGTCGCATTTCGATAGTGGCGAAATGTTGGAGGCCAGTGTGCACGTTAGGTGCATGTTAAAGGATATTATGGGGTCGATATTTCCAAAAGCTCTCAACTACGACGTCCGTCATAATCGTATTGTGGTTTGGGGGCGAAAAACCTTAAGAATTGTTTTATTATTATTTACAACTTCCACTCGGTTACACGTGCGCAATGGCGGCAACAACGCTCTGATACTGCTAGCCACGTTGCTTTTGAGCCAAAATAGGCAAATCGACGTGAAACAAAAGCCTACTCTACCGTAACAATCTATTACAATAGACTTTGCAGTGCGTAAATTAATAAGTCACAACTTACAGTTAATGTGACTTGCTCTTACGATGGGCCTTTATTAGTTATGTAATTCATGGCCTTGACGTGTCAATAAAAAAATCACTTGAAAATTGCACGTTCCTACGGACAGAAGTACGAGAAGGCATTAGAAAGCACTTGAAGCCAAATAAAAGTGTTCTGCATTCGTTAAATTTGCCGACGTCTGTTCGTTCAATGTTTTTGAATAAGTTGGCCAAATTCGGTGGTCTCTCGAAGCTCTGGTTGCGGTCAAATTAACATTAGGTGACTCTGATGTGCAGAGCGCTAACCACGGTAGTCCAGTGGTTATGGTGGTGAACTTCTGACCAGAAGCTTCCGGGATCAAATATATACTGGCCGCCACGGCCTCATTTCCCATGAAGGTGAAAAGGGTTGAAACCTGTGTACTTATATTTAGGTCCGCGTTAAAGAACCCCAGGTGGTCGAAATTTCCGGCGGCCTCCGCTACAGCATTCCTCATTATCATACCGTGGTTTCGATACGTTAAGCCCTAAAACTCATTATTATATAATGCGCAGATGGTATCAAAATTCGAACGAATAAGATATTTTTCACGCTTTGATCGCTTGTCCAATTACTATATCGCAACATCGATAAAGGCGGATAACATGAGGAGAGCTAACTGACACATTTGTCGAATGGAGACTCGTTGGAAACGGCAACTGTAAGCAGGAATGTGATACCCCGAGATCACCGCTTTTGGCGACTTCTTGTGTTCGGACCCCACAGCAGTTATCCGCTGTGGCGCTAAGTTCTTGGCCGGTTTATTTTCGTGATAATACCGGCAAATAAGGCCCTCTAAATAATTGAGATTCGTAGAGTGTAGATGGAAAACGTAAATCGTATAGCACGTCGCACAGCTGGCGGGTATGTGAGCACCAATTTTTGCACCGGAAGCACGATTCCTTGTTGTTCCAATCGTTCTTTAAAACAGGTGTTTATAGGTACGCCGTGTGTTTCGAACGACGTCAGCGAACAAAGATGTCATATCAGACAGAGCCACTATTTTGTAAAGCAGCCTTTGGTCGTTTGTAAAATTTTTTTTCAATCCGGAACAATAAATTATGAGCGGAAGAAGGGCACTTTATCACACGGCCACATCTCATCTTTCAATAGAGAAAAGGTTGAAAATAGTCGCTCATACATCTATAGAGCGAAGTTTAGCTTGCGATCCCTCCCACACTTTGCCGACAGTGCGTGCAGCTTGTTGCATGAGCATGCTTGCAGAACAGCTTGTTGAAGCGGTCTTGTTAATTAGCACAACACGGTCAACTCGAGGAGTAGCCGGCGCCACGCATTGGCACCAACCTCTCCTTACATACATTTAATAAAAAAAAACACGGTCAACTCGAATCGGCGTATTCAGCAGGTGGTCCAGGAGCGTCATTATAAGATACCCTATACATTTGCAAAGAAACCACGCTCGTTCTACGTTGTCCCCATCCTAAAGAAAAGAAAAAAACGTCAGATGGAACTTTGCTTAACGGAAGTTATCCCAACATACACGTATATATATAGTCATCTTCGTTTGATTCGCTTCTGCTGCGGCTCTTTAGTTCCGCGAACAGAAATGCCTGCATGTGCGTATTTGTATGCATGCCGACGTAGCGTTGCTTTGCCAACCAGTTCAACAGACAGTACTTCAGAAGGCCAGGACCCTTTTGGCGTTTTTAAGTTGCCCATAAAACGAGTGACGTCGGAGCTTAGCGCGAAACATGCGCGCTATACGCTGCTTGGTCGAGGGCTTACATAACGCGCTTCCGCTCTGTTCCCGAGCCTGCTGAAGTGACGCTTGGAAATTCTCGATAACGCAGCTGTGTTTCAAACGTTCCACGCCACAGGTGACTGCAGTGCAGCGCTATATAGTGTCCCCGGCGTATCAGTTGCTTGTGGCGAATGTTTTACATCCCTCCTTACTTAAACGCACTACGTAATGGTGGGTCGCTAAAATGAAGCATATAGGGGAAAGTGTACTTTTATATAATCCTACTTTTCCTTAACCATGATTCCAATTAACACTCTAATTAACGCTACAATTGATCTTGACATCGATTATCAATATTAAAAAACAATTATTCTCCGAGTGCTCATCTCCGGATATATATATATATATATATATATATATATATATATATATATATATATATATATATATATATATATATATATGACGCTAGATGGGGGGGTGACGTGGCCTGGCTCATACCCCTTGTTTATTCCGTTCTGCACTTCTTCCTCCTCTACCTCTACTAACCATCACTTCATACGTCACATATATATATATATATATATATATATATATATATATATATATATATATATATATATATATATATATATATATATATATATATATATATATATATATATATGGGGGGGATGTTTTGTTGCCCTATATATGAAATAACTTTTTTAAATGGGGTTGGCCCGCACCACCAGCTAGGAGGTACAACGCGAGCTCAAGCTAATCTAACATAAATGAAGAGTTTTGAGGAGAATCGTCACAACAAAGGTCTGAAAGACTGCATACACGCGGTAGAGATATGACCAAAAACGCGGTGGTGTAATGCCTGTTTTTAGCGTTATTTCTTTCGCCTTTATCATTTTATTTCTATTATTATAGGCAATGGAACTACCACTCCGAACAAGCGATATCATCGAAGTCGGCAGTTGTCACCAGCACAGTCAGAGGGAGGGGTTCGAGCCTCACCCTGAAATGTATATTTCGGACTCAGTACTATTATTCGCCAGCAGCCCTGAAAGGGGATATCGAGGCGATGGCCGCACAAACATTTCAACCTTTATTTCATTAAGGACAGGCCACTAATGAACGTCCCTCATAGTTGTGGGCTGTTTGTCCTTTTCTGGCAGGCATGGCCACAGCATGTTCTACCATTAATACGCACGCGTACATTAAAAAACGCATACCGAAACAAATATATTGGCGGTTAGAAATTGTCGGGAGTGATTGAGAACGCAAACTTCAGACAACTTTTGCGCAGGCTTTGTATACGCTTGTTACACTTCACGCTACCGCTCCACAGTTAATGCTGCTTGTATAAATATTACTATCAATAAGTGTCAATAATATATTAGAGTTTAAATTAAGTGCGTTGCGTATACAGCTTCTCATATATAGACACCGGATCTTTTATATCACAACGAACGCACAAGTGCAACAAACGCGATGCACCTAATACAAAGATCGCCCCTGTTCACGCGTCTACCGATGCTTCGTCTCTCGACGTAGTTAAACTTGGCGCGTATGCATATATGATGTATATAGACCTTTACATGTACCACGGAAGCGTTTTCAAGGCGAGGCCAAAGCATGACAACAAACAAGGAGCAGAGAAGCGCACGAGAAAATTTCACGGTTGATCACCGGGTTAATCGCTAATTGTCGCTCTGTACACGCGTCGTGGGGACCGCATAATCAATTTAACACGGCCACTCTTTAAAAGTGCGCATGGATTCGCCTTGCGGTGACGAAACCTCGGCGTGGCTTAAACGTGGATACCTGCATACCCCCGTTGCATGAAATGACAGAGAATAGAGTAGAAACGACATTATCTTGTGATGCTCAATTAACATGCCACGACTATACCTGGGTCATGGAAAGAACTATAGTATTGTGCATCTAAAGCTGTTTCGCTGCACAGCTCTAGCTGGCCTCTTACCTAAATCCCGGCAGACTGTGCTGTCCGCAATAATTACCGTTAATAGTCTGGTCACACAGGTCTCGAAAGAGAACCTGCCGTGTCGCGCTCCGCATCAGAATGACGGCATGCAACAACGCTGCCACTTGAACTTGCTATAATATATTAATATAGACAAGTGGATTACACGTTAAGAATAGCGCGAAAGACGACGACGAACGAAACAGGCCACTAAAGGCACTTTTTTTTAAGAATTTCTTTTTCGGTCGAAGCAGACACGTTCAAGGCGCAGGTATACAGTATGCTAAACGCGCAAGAGCCTATAGAAGCGAAGTAATGGGCATACAACGCTATGTGTCCAACTTTGGCAGTATACATGTATAGAATAACGGATCATGGAAACGCAGTAGACCCGCACAGACAGCTCAACTTAACGTTCAAATTTCCCCCCCCCCTCCCCACTGCCGGATAATGTCAGTGAAAAGACTTAATCGTGGCGGCGGCTAATAACACTTTAAAAAAACTGCATAAAGGCAAACGACGTGTCACTGTTAATGATTACCGTCACCACCAACACTATAATCATCATCATTATTATCGCTTTTGTCATCATTCATCTTCGTGATTGTTAGTAAAAGGCTCGCTAGAAAGCGACGGCATTACAAACTTCCACTAATGCTTATGGGAGTTTCGTGAAAGTCCTCCATATCTACTACACTTCACTGCGCTATGAAATACAGCTGTTTTCGCACATGTTACAGCCATGTGATTTTATATGGATGACGGTGCTGCCCTAAACAATAATTGCAGGAAAGGATTTGCCTGATTGATCGATCGATCGATTGATTGATTGATTGATTGATTGATTGATTGATTGATTGATTGATTGATTGATTGATTGATTGATTGATTGATTGATTGATTGATTGATTGATTGATGCGGGGCTAGAAATCCGACGTCCTGAACCTGCCTAAACGACGCTTTTTCATGCGGCATTAAATCGTAGCCCGGTCTGCAGCTGGCTGTGGCGCATGCGACCACATCCTTTGAGAAAGCACCTCTCACGAGGAAGCCCGTTCTAACGCACGCGTCAGCGGTCCTCTCAGTTATGCCTCGACTGCTCGCTTTGTAAACTTCTGAACGGCGACAAGTGCTGCGTAAAGCTGAATTCCTGCACCCCCGCGCATGTCTTATGTCAACATCAGCGCAGCCTCGCGAAGTCTGCGTGATAGCAACCTCCTCTGCACAGCATGTTGCATTACTTAAACGTTATTCGGCGGCAGTGCGAGAGTGGCTATTGCGACTCGCGCGCCGGCGAATTTGTTTCCGGGAGTCAAGTACACGCGTTCTACTGGTGCCCACCTCTGAAGCAGTGGAGTCATTTTTACGCTGGTTGGATGAGGAGGGGGGGGGGGGGGTAAACATATTTTATGTATGTTTGTGCATGCGTTTGTATGTGTGCCTGTATGTATCTGCGCATGCAAAGTTAAAGAAGTTCAGAAAGACTTGACCCTCCATAACCACATACGTCACCTCTCGGGTACACGTGAGTGCTTCGAAGTTAAACAAAATTGATATAAGTAAGCTAGCTGTTCTTACATTTGTAGTAAATTGAGGCGATTGCGTGTTTAAAGATGGCGCAGTGAGCTACGATGCATCTCGCAAATACACGACACACCTCTTAGCGATATGCCTCATAATGTTGAGGCACGCCTGGCTGTGAACTACTTTTTACCACACTGAGTTGAAAACGCTTTAGGAGCCCGTCACTCAATTTTTTTCTTTCCTTTCTTTCTTTATTTCCTTTTTTTAATTCTGCTCGCATAGAAATATTGTCGGTGTGTCCACGGTATCGAGTTCAAGCATGCGACGCTGGAACCACTGAGCCGCAGCTCCAAGCCACTGGCGTTTTTTTGACTGAGGACGCAGTTTCCAGCAGCAGCACTCTCACGGGGAATCGCATCGAGCGAGCGAGGTTTATCTAAACGTTACAGGCCTCCTTTGATAACAGGATCGTTCGCGTTATCTGGTGGACTATAGATATGTCGAAAGCGGACGCCTGGTTGCCAGGATTCCCCTTGACAGGGCGGAGGTAGAAAGCCTATCTACGAAAAGCCTACGTGGTCTGTATTGAGCCTGAAATAAGCCGTGCAATCTTTCCGAGAAAACGCCCCGTCGGTCCGTCGCAAGAGCGCTCATCTCTATTTATCACGAGGTTGTCGGCTCTTGAAGTAATAGACAAGACTAAAGTAGAAAGGGAATGAGACAACTTGAATTTAAAAATAAAGAGGAAAAAACTCACACCATGGGGAAGGAGCTGACAGCTCACGGCCTATTAGCAGTGTGGTCAGCTGGGTCCTGATATTAGCCACTCTCGTTAGCGCAGCACGCTACAGTGCACATCGAACAATTTACTAGCGCAGCTGGAACGTTCTCGGAGCATGACACATTTATTATAGAACGATAATACCGTAACATAATTGATACTGTGTCACCCCGCCGCTGTAGTCTAGTGGCTAAGGTATATTGCTGCTGATCTGCAGGTCGCCGGATCGAATCCCGGCTGCGGCGGCTGCTTTTCCAATGGAGGCGAAAATGCTGTAGGCCCGTGTGCACAGATTTGGGTGCACGTTAAGGAACCCCGGGTGGTAAAAATTTCCAGAGCCCTCCACTACGGCATCTCTCATAATCATATGGTGGTTTTGAGACGTTAAATCCCACATAAAGTTCAATCGATACTGTGTCAGCGGCACCGCTGAAATACCCTATTTGTCTCCGGCATTAGACGTCCGACTGTGCCCAGGCGGCGCTCTGAAAAACGCCGCCACCAGTGCCCTCGTCGCCGCGCTGGCCATAATTGGGTAGCGCAAAGAGAACCGTCCGCAAGCGACCGTGCATAGGATTTCCTCTTTCGTTGGTGTTGAGGCGCGGTTTCCTAAATATCAAGGACCTTGCAAGCTTCTTCCGTCAATCCGACCTCGTTTCAGAAAAGTCAGCCCATGAAAGCGAACCGCGAGCATAATGCCGAAGATGTTTCGCTTGTTGTGGCATACTGCAACTCGCACTTTAAGTGCAGGTGACCGACGCATGACATTGCGTTCGAGGCGAGCACATTGCGCGTTCTGTAACGCCTAAATACGTTAAGTTTGGGCATACACATGATCCCGAAGCGATGAAGTGCATACGCGAGCAATGCATCTTACGATCAGCGGTAATTGCAATAATATCTTAACACCATTTGTTCTAACCTTGCCGGTTGCTCTGCTGTTCATAAAACGAACCTTTTTGCAGAACGAAGCTTACAATAATGTTCCGCTCATAATTTCTCGTTCTGTGCGAACAGCGGCACTGCCTCCGCAACACAGAAACAGCAGCAACGGGACAAGTGTATACATGCAGCTGCTGACGTTTAAGCCATGGACGCTCGCGATTTCAGGAGGTAGCAGAACGACAGTCCCTAACTTTCTCGTAACTCTGAGGTCTTGATTGATTGATTGATATGTGGGGTTTAACGTCCCAAAACCACTATATGATTATGAGAGACGCCGTAGTGGAGGGCTCCGGAAATTTCGACCACCTGGGGTTCTTTAACGTGCACCCAAATCTGAGCACACGGGCCTACAACATTTCCGCCTCCATCGGAAATGCAGCCGTCGCAGCCGGGATTCGAACCCGCGACCTGCGGGTCAGCAGCCGAGTACCTTAGCCACTATACCACCGCGGCGGGGCCTCTGAGGTCTTGGCAGACGCAAATGCGCCCCTTCTATACTTCCCCCTGCAGCTCACTCTCTTCCGGATACACTTCAACCTTGGCCCGTTTCACCTCTCGTACATGAAACAATAGCATTGTCTTTGCTGTAGCTCCCTCTTTGAACCCATCAAGGCCAACGATGTCGCTTCCTCACCTCTTGGTATAGCCGTCCAGTAACTTTCCGTCACACGAAATCTAGGTTGAAGAACCGTCTTGAACCAATCTGTCTTGGCGCAACACTCATTCATTGCAAGACCGATACTTCCACAAGCACCTCTCGAATTTCTTTTGACCTTTGCGCCAGAAAAGACTGATTCATCTCATCTTGCCATTACGCGACGAGCGGTTTCGCCAATTCCGCAAGGCGACCCAGAAAAAGAAGTGAAGGGGAGAGCTCATAGAATGCGGGAAAGGGGAGGAAGTTGATCACGCTTCAAAGGCATCACACGCCCCTTTGTACGCGTCGCGAAACTCCTTTCGTCATCGCCTTGATGACGGGCGCCCACGAGTTGTTCGCGCGCGCTCAGCTGATGTCGCTGAAGCTTCTTTCGAGACAAACAGGGCTTAGTTCTGGCAATTTTCTAGGTGCTATGATTAATATGGACGTACGCAACACCCTGCCTTTATACAACTGAATCCCTGCCTTTATACGAACAAATGTGAGAGTTTTTTTTTGTTTATTTATGGGGGGAGGGGGTTGCACGCGACAAGTGAGGTTTATTAGGCGGAGGGGGTGGGCATAAATTCTTAGGGAGGGAAAGGCGCTCTACCATGCACCCCCCTTTCCCCCTCTCACCCAGCCTGGCGTTGCCCTTGAGCCTCACTCCAATATGTAGACGGAAAACAGAGTATGTGCGCTCCACCCTTACCTAAAGTCCCTAGGCTTTTTTGTTGTTGTTGTTTGGGGGGGGCGAAGCTTTTATGCCGTGGTTTGTGCGTCCGCGATGTATGTAGTCGTCGTAGTAGTAGTAGGTAGCCACTTCCACGGCCGTAGGAGCGGCACGCGCGCACCATTTTCAATAGAGGAGGAAACCCGCGCACGTTAATCATAAATAAATAGATAGTTGCTCTTATGAAACAACTTACAGAGACGAAAATTGCTGACTTAATCTCCAATAAAATTTGCCTTGCATTTTATACTTAATAAAAAGAACTAGTATCAGAAGGACGCACTGGGAAGCACTATCTGACCAGGTAGAGTTGTGACGTTAAACTCGCTGGGCATAACCACCTTGGTTTTAGCAAGGCTAAGCGAGGGTGAACCGCAGTGCCATGGATATAGTGAACTAGTATATAGCCATGAACTAGAGGCGGTGAAAGGTGGGAAGTAGACATGAAGCGCACAGGCCGTAAGAAAGTGCGCGAATGCCACCTCTCGCTTAGTCCTTGGAATGTCCGCTGGATGGTCGTACTTCTATATGCTGAATATATCATGAAAAGATGCGAGATGGCGGTGCTTGGAGTTTTCACTAGATAGACGGACGGATGGATGGACGGACAGACAGATGCACGAACGGACGCACGGATGGATGGATGGACGGATGGACGCATGGAAGGACGGGCGCACAGATGGACGCACAGATGTACGGATGCACGCACGGATGGACGGACGGACGCTTCGATCCACTGGTCATCATGCACTCCGTGAATATGCTGTGACTTTTTTCCCTCTTACCTTTACTGTTATTATCGGCCTGCCTGGTTTGGAACCGCTTGGACGCGTGAGACATACCGGCTGAGCCTACCCCGATTTCTTCCGGGTCAGCGCTCCCAGAAATGCGCCAAGAGTGGCGACAGCACGGAAGTCGTTCTTCGAATTCTCCAGGGCCGTTGGCGCCCCTATTAAAACCACTGGGACACACCTGACCGACTGATGAATTAAGAAGAACTGTTGTCCGTCGAGGCTGCTTCCTTTGTACGTCAAGGTGCCCCGGACAATGAGGCAACGTCTGAGATCCGTCTGCGCAGACGTTTCCCACGTGCTCCGCGGTGCCTTCATGCCGCCCTTTCCCACAAGCCGTGGCCGGCCCGGCGCCGCACACCCTATCGATGAGTCATCAACGGACTAGAGTTGACCTGCACGTAGGACCCAACGTCTTCGCACTGTGCTGTATCGTGCGCATTGTGCGGTGTTTTCTCCCTCACCATGGGACTAACTGGGCATGCCTCTTTCCTGCGTTGGGAAGGAGGCAGTGTTTCACCTTCCCCTTTTGGGGGTGGAGGTGAAGAGGGCAATTTCATTGGACTGTGCTGGCCTCAATCGTCTTCCCTGCAGGAAATCCTGGGAATACCGGGGCATAAAACGTGAACGCAGAGACGCTCCTGACAAGCTCCCATCAAGAGCTTTCATGAAATCACCATCAATCATGTGTAAGCACGCTACCTCAAAGATACAAAAACATTAAATAAAAGTTCCTGTTAACAGCTCCGGCTGCTTTCCTCGACATCTCGAGACTTTGGCTGCCTCCGGTCCTATGGGCAGGCCCCCTACAACATCAGTACCCAATGACGAAGTACTTGTAAGCGAACACCTTTTCCAAACAAAATAGTTTCAACGAGAACTTGATACACGTCATGTTTCATGGGACGGGCTCTGAAAGCTTAGCAGCTATTTTCGCCACGTTTGAATCTCACATATTTATAGGGAGGCCATAAATAAAAAATATATATATAAGACTTTTTCGTCGTTGTAAGTCAAGCGAATTTCCCTTATCCACTTTCGCTCGCAAACATTGTTTCGGGAAGGAATGGGGGCGGCGCTCCACAAAGATAACGTTGCTTCTGGCGCTCTACTTACGAGTTCTCGCTCTTTGTTAACAAAGAATGCGTGCACCTGCACGCAGAACAAACACATCCCCAATACAAGCCTTACTGAACAGAACACTCTTGTCCAGAATAACGCGTTCGATGCTCTAACGACTGACTCTTGTCCAGAACACACACACAAGCGCCCTATACTTTCCTAATCATCTGCAGAGAGATAGAGAATTCAGGAGCAGAAGAAAGAGAGGGGGTGGTTGTTATAGAACGGCCTAACAACGGTGGCACCAGTGATCAGCTTCTATCCGGTGCATTTGTTTGTTTGTTTGTGTGTTTGTTTGTTTGTTTGTTTGTTTGTTTGTTTGTTTGTTTGTTTGTTTGTTTGTTTGTTTGTTTGTTTGTTTGTTAAAATAGCCGGCTATATTGGAACCACCTTCCATCGGACATGGTTCCCATGTCAAATCATGACTTGTTTTCTTCTACAATACAGAAGTACTTACGTGATGACGTGTGAAGTGTATATTGTACATATATTAGTGTACTCTGTTTCGCCCATGTTTCTGATGATACTTACACATACATTCAGTGTATTGCCTAACATCGAATTTTTATGTCTTGTAATCTTTATTATTTTGATGTTACTATGTTTGCTCTTGTTTATATTTAATTATTTTTGTACTCCACTCCTCTCTGTAAAGCTATGTGCGATTGAGGGTAAAATAAATGAAATGAAATTAAATTAAAATAAATACAAGCGCACGGACGTCTGTACGTATTTCTATGCTCCAGTGCGATCGCGTGCTCCGAAGCTATCCGTTACACGATGGGCGGGTGAGCGGGCGATATATCATGAGGTTATAAGAACAAGCAGGTGTGCGAAGTGTGTGCCGAGTGCAGACAATGCCCATTCAGGCGCAAGTGAGTTTACTATTTCACCGATAACCAAAACCACAGTGCACCGCGAACAATTAGTGGAGCTCCGACGCTGGAGAGCCGAGTCTGTGGTGTGTCGATTTTTTTTCTGCCCTGAATGTTTTGTTGAACATCACTGTGTGCTGCATTCTCTTGGCTTATGAGGAGAGAAACCTTCCAAGCTCGATATTTGCACACTAAATTCCTTTGTGACAAATTGTGGCAATATCGTATAATATCTTCGCATGTAAATAAACCAAGAGTGCGGGCGTAGAAGACGTGTTCTGGAATGATCAGGGCTCCTAACGTAGATTTTTCAATCTTTCATTACACGCACACATACAAACATACACAAGAACATACAGTAATACCCCCCACCCCCTTAAAAAGATTATGGTTAAGCTCCTGCTGGGAACGACTACCACCCATGCCATTTATTACATGCACGACGAAGACCTAACGTAGTTTGCGCTTGCTAAACACATGGCTGACGTCTATAGAGATGGACAACTGTCATTGGTCGCAATACCGCACTCGTGCACGTGAGTTTGTTGCAAATGACCCTTCACTTCACGATAGTGCTTTTTCTAGTCACTGCCAGACGATAAATACCAGTTTTACTATTCGCATTTGAGTAAGATACACTATAAATTGCGGCTGTGATGATCGCTACAGAATTGTTTGGGAGGAAACGGCATATAGGGTAACAAATACACGGCCCGACAAAGTACAGATTGCTGTCGAAGCTCTCCGTGCGAAGTGTTTTGGTGAACTAGAATAGAAAGTTGGGCTGGTTGGAGGTTCATGCTTGGAATGTAAAAACAGCATAAAAATAGAGGCGAGGACTAAGGAAGGACTGCGCTTTTCTTACACATCCCAAGTGTGATAATGAATTCAAGGCCTGTACACAGCGATGCCCCCGGCTGGACCCTTTTATCAAAGGAGAAGTTTTAGAGTGTCTAAAATGGTTGCTTGGGCGAGTTTGTACGACATAATTCACATAAAAACAGCGTCAAAAACAAAAAACAAGGAAAAGAAGGAGACCGACAGCGGCACTGACTTATAACAAGATTTATTTTCTGCAACCGCGCAATATATACTTGAGCAGTATCTGACAAATATACGAGAGACGATGAAACGAAGAAAACAGAATTCACCTAAAACCACGGAATTACGTGGTCTTAGGTGTGCTGTAATACCGAAATTCCCATCGTTGTTTCTTTGAGAATAGAGACACAGAAGAGGAATAAGACTGGTAATTGAACTAAGTAATTGTCCTGGTTACTTCCCTACACTGGATGTAAAAAAAAGAAAGGAATGAAGAGACTGCAGAGCACGCATGCATGGCGACCAGTGCCTGGCAGTGGTTATGTTCGTGTGCGGGCTTGTTCAGTTGGCTTTGTGTCTCTTTGTGCGGATTGCAGTAATGCTTTGGATTTTTTTTTTTCAAAGCAATGTTGTTGCTCATTTTCGCATTTATTATCTCAAGGCAAAAAAAAAAGAAAACATTTGCGAAATCTGCGCAGAAAGTGAAGACGTCTCCTAGCAAGAGCACAAAAAACAGCGAAGTGGCGCGACGACATAAACTTATTTTACGCCTTTGAGCAAACATGGCAGATATGCATTACCCGCATTGCTAACTGCTGCTGCTGCTTCGTCGTAAAAAATAAAACAAGCAGAGAGATGGGGAAGCGGCGGCTGGCTGCCATTGTACTTCGTGAGGCGACGCTCCAACAAGTGCGAGCTATGTGAAAAAAAAAATTGTGCAAAGCAGAACTGGGAAAGCAACTGCGACGAAAGTCCGCGTTTAAACGATGTGGTATTAAGGTGAGGATCACGACGCATTCGTCACTATAAGTCCGTTGATCTCTCTATTTTTTTTTTATCCAACAAGGCGCGAGAGACAATGCCTCTGCAGGACGAGAGGAGGGAACAGAGCGACTGTCCTATCGCACCTCCGCATATAAGCCCTGACTTAGCTCCAAAGAAACGTCGCTAAATAGAGACCAAGGGGACGAACTAGTACGGCGTACGAAGTTCCACTGCCGCCACTGCAAGGCCATTCATATAGTCACGTGGGAAAAGAGGAACAAGCATTATCGCTTTTTGTCGTTTTCAACAGCGTGGTGATGAGTTTGATGACAGCTACAGGAAGCACAACGTTTTGGTAAACACACGTTATACGAACTTACGAAGTCCCCAAGCGGAAAACCTAATGTGTTGTAGCGCACGCAATGGCGTATACGGGCATGTGAATACGTGGGACATGTGCATTATTTGTTACACGTGCATGTTACATGTCCGTTCTCATATGTGAAGCCCGGACGTACATAAAGAATACATACATACTTATACACACGAGCACGCATGGAGTATGGTTGAGCCCCCTTTCCTAGAAAAAAAAATTTTTGGCTACGCTTCTGGTCGTGGGATCGAATCTCGGCCGTGGCGGCCGCATTTTAGATGGGGGCGAAATGATAGGCCCGTGTACTTGGATTACTGCGCACGTTAAAGCACCCTAGCTGGTCGAGATTGCCGTAGCCCTCCCATATATGTTGGTTCTGGAGCGTTAAGTTCCACTGATTATTATTATTATTATTATTATTATTATTATTATTATTATTATTATTATTATTATTATTATTATTCCTCTTATACTTTCGTGCAAAACAAGTCCGATTCCGATGGGTGCGAGACGTAGTGGCCCACGTATACCTTAGGTGTCTGTGGACATTTGCGTGTTCGCTGCATGAACTTCAAAATTGACCTTGTTGGAAACTTCTGCAAGCTTGCTTGTTCAGCCATTAAGCTTGATTTCAACGACAACCCTTCGCTCTTTTAAGCATTTATTTTTTTTTCTTGTATGAGCATGACCTCAGCCAGGACACTGCGAAAGGAAGGAGCAAGTGGAGGATAAACAATTATATCGGGCCAGTTGGTATGAATCCATCTTGGTAGGAAGCGCACAACTTTTACACAGGAACACGAGACACAAGCGCTTAACTTCACCTAAACGGTTATTGCAAATGTCAGAGTATATAAAGGAACGCAAGAAGAAAACGAAAAATAAAATACAGAACGAAACAAAAGCGCACGTCCAGTGCCGTACATTACTCATATTAATATGAATCGCACCACTCTAAAGAAGGAAGTTCTCTCCGCGTGAGCGAGATGGAAGGTGCACTAACACACTGAAAGTCAAAGTGTCGTTTCTGCTGCTTCAACAATCAAACGGGTTAATAAATCTTTGTCACGATACAAACGCATGCGTTGCCGAAATACGGCACACAACCACTCTTTACAGTGGATCGCCAAGTGACCATTGGCAGCCTTTTGCACTTTATTACGGTGTTCTTTTCACCTCTCATTAATGCATCTTTCAGTATGTCCAACATAAGCGACGAGTGGTGCAGTCGAGGTCATTGAATATGGATTGATTGATTGAGTGAGTGAGTGATTGATTGATTGATTGATTGATTGATTGATTGATTGATTGATTGATTGATTGATTGATTGATTGATTGATTGATTGGTTGATTGTTTGATTGATTGAACCCTTTCTTTAGGGAAGGTGATGACTCTCATCTGCAGTTTGAGAATAGGTGTGAATGGGCTCGTGGATGAGAGCCAAAAAAAGGCAACTATTACGCATAATCGGCCCATGCGTGTTCTGCTCCTTCCCAGAAAAATAGGCACCGCCGGCTACTGCTCGTGCAGATCACGTCATTTGTACCGAAGGGCATTACAACATGCAGCCGACTGCTGAAAAAGCCTTTATACGTAAATACAACGGCCAATCTTTATGTAAAATAGATACGCGTCACGGATCTGTGCCATCATCTAGCCTTTTGTGATGTCAGCGCCCAGATTTATCGCTACACCATGTAGTACGTTCAGTGGCAAAAAAAAAAGGAAAGGAATAGATGAGCCCAGCACGTTAGGACCATTCTCCTGTGTATCGTATCGCCTCCACTTTCTTTTTTTTTTTCCCTTCCTTCTCAACCACGGAAGAAGGGAAGAAGTTGTTTACATCGGTCTTGGTGCCGAAACGGTTACATTACCTTCGGCCGAGTGACGTCACGCGTTCGACCCCTAGACGAGCGGCTTGCGTTTTTTCACTCGTTCAGTACTCCTCATGGAGGTACTCATATCAGGTGCGCGTTACAGTACGGTAAAAAAATTGATCCTAGAGTTTTCTGTGTACTTCAAGCCATCTCTAAAAGCCGGGCTCTCTCTTGAGCATGCACGATAAGCTGAGTTCATTACCACTTAAACTTTGTTTAATGAAGAGTTAAGTAAGTCAGCGAGAATAAGGAAAACCAGTTCAGATGTCTGATTTTGTGTCAATGCACCAAAATCGCGATGTCATTTAGAGAAAAACGGCGGATTGGAGGACTAATGCCAATCCTTTGGGGTTATTTAGCGAGCTTAAGTCAAAGTAGACATACGCGAGCGTTCTTTCTTTCCCCATAGAAATCGGGCAGCCGCCATGGCCGAGATTCAAACCCACACCCTCGAGTGCATACTGCAGAGCAGCCTTTCGGCAGCTAAAAATACTACGGAGTTAACGAACCTACAAGCTGTACATGATATAGCGAGGTGGTCGAAAACACGGGAAAACCCCCTCTGCAGTGTGTCGACGAGCTCAAAGTGGTATACTGGAAAAGCATGAACTTCCTTGAAAACACTGTCGCACATTGCCGAGTGTAATTGCAGTATACAAAGGGAAAGCCTATAGGGCGAAAAGAACTGCGACAGAGGAAATCATGCGCGTAAGCCACATATGCATTTTGGTATAAACAGAACGGCTCGCACCACGTGCGCCAAGCTAATTTCCAGCACACTATGCCTTTCTATAGATGAATACGCGAAATTCCCAGAAAACACCCGCTATCACGCTCACCCTTGACAGAACTCTCCGTATTATTTCAACTCCAACTCAATGTTAATGCGTAGCTCTGAGTTCAAGTTTTCTCGGTAGCACATTATATTGCTAATGGAGCACCTGACGTAGCTTACAAGTCATCATGAACGTTATTGTGACAGCTTCTCACGTGTTGACTTTCGCAATACATACATATGTATATACGCCCCCACGTTGGGCGCCAAATGTATGCTCAGAACTAATTTTCGGCTGAAGCCCTCAGAAAGCAGACACAGGCATGCAGCGTAAGAAAAATGACCTTTACTTTATACCGCAGGCCCAAGCTCGACTGCCAGGCGGCCATTTTCTTGTAAGCGCGTGAGCTGGGGCGCCCCATCACAAAAACCCTGGGTGATACGTTTGAAAACTGCTCGTTGATTGGTTTATCCCACAGCCGACCCGCCCTCTTGAGGGGCATCGGCTCCCCAGGACAATTTAGCAATAAAGTTCATTGATTTATGGAGCTCAACGTCCTAAAGCGAGTCGCGTTATATGAAGAAAAGCGTTTAATGTTTAACTTTAGATAAGGTTGAAAGAGACTAATAAAAGTTATTCAAAAAGTAGCCTTAGAATTCCAATTTATATTGAACGACCAAGGATGCCGCCAGCTGGTATTTAATGGAGTCGATTTCGCAGAGGCAGTGTCGCATTCAATGAAGTGTCTGTCATAGTTCGCAGGGCAATGCACCGCCTTCCGCTACGAAAGGACCTCCCGTTTGATAAATCGTATACATCTTATATGAACTATAAAGCACGTGTATGGTCATGTGACTTGGTTTTGAAAGAATTACGACTCCTTTACAAGCAGTTTTTTATAATGCATACAGCTGGTCACTGACGATATCAACGCTGCACTCGGTACGACAAGCACGCGCGCCTTCGCGATACGCATTATTTGAGCAACGCTCAATAGAACAGAAGCGTCGTATTTTACGTAGATGGCGTTAATGTTTTACATTATCATTTACCTATCTTACAATATTTCATGATGTAAGAAACGAAATAAATCATGGTTGTTCAATAGCTTAAACACTACATCTACTCTGTCCCTGATAGCTATAGTTCTGATAGTAGAACTTTATACAGTGCCCAAATAGCAGAAATATTCGATGATTCATATCGTGCACGTGCGTTCACATATTAGCAAAGCTTTTCACGCTTGCGAATGTGCACGAGGTGCCAGAGATTGCACACATCTGTAGTAATAATGTCTGAAATTTCATGTCCCACAACCCCGATGTGATTATGAGAGACGCCATAGGGGAGTGCTCCGAAAGTTTCGACCATCTCGTGTTGTTTAGAGTGCACTGTCATCGCACTGTTTACACGGTTGATGTGTGGCGTTTAACGTCCCAAAACGACCATATTATCATGAGAGACGCCATAGTGGAGGGCTCCGGAAATTTTACCAGCTGGAGTTCTTTCACGTGCACCCAAATCTGAGCACACGGGCCTACGACATTCTCACCTCCATCGAAAATGCAGCTACCGCAGCCGGGACACGATCCCGCGACCTGCGGGTCAGCAGGCTAGTAGCTTAGCCACTAGACCACCGCGGCGGGGCCACACTATATACATGGGTCTCTGGCATTTTGCATCCATCTTGATGTGAACGCAGTTGCCGGGATCGAACCCGCCACCTTTGGGTCAGCAATCGATCACCGTGCACAACCACTGCTCCTCCGCGGCGGACGCACATCTACATCCAAGAGCCCGCGGTTAAATAGGTCGAATCGTATATAATGGGACTATGAGCTAGCTCTATATATACTGCACTATATACTCGTTACTCCCGTAACAATATGTATAGTAAACAGCGTCGGAAGAATATGGTACACACGCATCGATCCACTGATTTATGCATGTGCGTAATGTGTACGCCAGACCAAGACGAATCATCGGCCGTAGTGACACGGGTCCCAATTGTGAACACTGCGATGTGTCAGAAACACTTGAGCACATATTTTGTGATTGCCAAACATACGCATGTGAACGAAACACTGATTTCTTCTACTGGACGATTTCGCAGTAGGTGATGAGATTGTATTGGGTTCTTGGCCTGCACACCAACAGTGCAACTGGGGTCATGAGAGCGGTTACAGCCATTTTCAAGGCAACTGGACTATATGTGCCGCTATCACATTTTGCTCAGCTGGAAAGGACCGTATATACTCACCTCTTTATCTCACCATGCCCATTCATTACTCTTTTTCTTCCCCTTTCCACTCCCCTGGAGTAGAGTAGCAGGCTAGAGCATGAGATCGCTTCAGCCGACCTCTCTGCCTTTCTGTAAATAAACCTGTCTCAGGCTCTCTCTCTCTCTCTCTCTCTCTCTCTCTCTCTCTCTCTCTCTCTCTCTCTCTCTTTCTCTCTTACTTGTGCATGCTTCTGTAAATGCCATTCAAACTTCTACAGCCATAAGCGTGTAGGAAACCGTTCGGCCGGTGCGGCATCCCTGTATTTGAAGGACTGATACGATCAGCCGTGATAGATCGTTGTCCCGACATTTTCACCTCATTAAATGTTTATCATCGCTTCCATAAAGAGCATCGAATGATGAAGAAACCAACGCGATATCCGCCCAGGAGAAAGGCAGAGAAACATCCTCTTGCAAAGGACCGCTCTATGGCCCCGTCAAACCAGTTTGCTATCCTGATCCTCACCCGCAAGCCACGCTTCTCGCTGCCTGTTAAAATCTTGAGTTGTAATTATAGTGCACAATCGATATGAGTCGGCCTGTTTGGGCACATCCACTTGATGTGGGGTAATCTTGGCGTGTTCCCATGCCAGATGCATTCGTCAGTGTATCGAGTGTCAGTACGGCTAAATGAATACGGCTTTGGGCACGTGCGTCTTGCACATATGTCGGAAAACTCACTCGTAAGTCGACTGGCTCAGGCTTACTCAGACTCAAATCGAGCTGCGAGTCTGTGTCTTGGTGCGTCTAGGTAAATAAATCTTCGGTGAGGCCGAGTCCGTGAGTCTCGAGAGTAAAATATATTTCTGGAGCGAATCCGAGGGACCTTTACTTTTTGTTGCTGACTTAAGGTCTTAATAAATGCTCACAATATTGATCTTCCGAATTGCTTTTATCTTTGTAGTCAATAAAATTTGTACTCAAGTTTATTCGCACATATCTGAGTGCACTATCAGTCAAGCGCATTTAGCCTCAGTCTTTATTAATCAGAGGCAGGAGTCAGAGAGAAGCGTGCCATGAACCCCCTCCCCCTCCCATGTCCCACAAATTTATTCACGTAAAGTTTTTGATAAAAATTGTTTTGTGTGATTCGAGTATTTCATAATGATGTCCTTACTGTACTGAAACTACAAATAACTCGCATTTCAAAGTACAAGATCCAAATGTGTATTTCAGTACACCTATCATGTGAGATGTTGCCGCTAGAGAGAATAGACACCATGATTGAAAAGGCTAATTTAACGCCAACTGACTAATGATTCGACTCACACGGAGTAGGGTGAAGGTAAATGAGTACGGCTGAGTGGGCTTGAGTCTGAGCGAGTACGGTTGGGAAAGCATTTAGGGAGTCTGAATTCGAGTGAGTCCTAAGAGCAAAATATATTTCCCGGGTGAGTTTGAATGAGTTTCCAATTTTTTCGCCGACCTGTATGGTGCCTTGTGTCTGTGTTCGAAGCCAACCTCTGTCCTGTTAGCTGTTTAAATTTGAGTCCTCCAAATACTACTATAATTAGTGGTGCTCGAAGTCCAACGCAACAGGTACTTTTCGAAAGATGCCGTAAAACTCGAATAGCCTTCGATTTGCAGCTTGTATTCTGCAGTTTCCAGTTTGTTTTGCAATTGCAAGTTCGTAAAAATAACACATGTGACAACGGCCGGCAGAAAAATGTTTCACACACAACGCCATGGCTACTTGCAGCGCTATCACTTTCACGTCTAAATGCATATACCCCATGAAGTGGATGGAGGGACGGCCGCCGCTGTGGCCGAGTCGCATTGGGGGCGTTATATTGGAGTCATCGTTTCGTTCATTTTATTTATATTTACATCATAAGCACTACAAAAAAGCACCTTGGCTTACTTGTCTGTTTGTTCTCGTTTAAAGCTGTCCTTTCTTTCGTGAAGCAACGGGGTCAGCGAGATTTTTGTGCGGCGTATACATGTATTCGTATTGCGAACGCGCAATATGACACACTGGCTTCTGTCTCACTCGATGTGTGTGTTGAAAAAACACGTCTGGGGTCAGAAATTGACTTGTCTATTATTAATTTCATGAAAAATCGATCACATTGGGAATATACCGTACGTAAGTGCGAAGCTAAAAGCCAAGCATTGTTCTGCGAGTTAACGACAACAGACAGCTTTGCACTGCGAAAAAGAAATTAGGCAAGCTAAAAAAACAGTGACAATGAAAGAAGAACTACCAACTGCCAGACTAAAAGGTATGCGCGATATTTGTGCACGAAGTTAGCTTTGCAAGTGCGAATGAGAATGAAGTGCAGTAACAGTAAGAAGTGCAGGTCCGCAATGTGTCGCTTTCAGAGCACACTCCAAGTCCTCTTCCGCTTATCTCTTGATTTTTCTATAAGGCGTTTATGTATAAACTCTCCACGTGTCCCTTTTGGGCTGCACAAATAAGCGCAATTTGCCCCTCAATTACCTCTAATTTTACATAACGCTTTGTATATAAATGCTTCTCACAAAGCGTTCATAGCCAATCTCGTTGTAGAAACATCGGCATATAAGAATCCACATGTGGCCAACCGAACCGAATTCCGTCACCATAGCAACCGAAGCTTGCTCGTTGCTATAGAACAGGATTAGTCAGATTGCCCACCCCTTGGAGTTTCGATTTGAGTCACTAAGGTACAACCGTTGGACCCAGTACCAAAGCACTCGGTGTCGATTTCTACACATAGCGCGAAACTTTACTCACCTGCACTAGCAGTCGCCGGGAGCCTCCAGCGTAGGTGCAACGCTGACGAATAAAAAGTTCCGACTTTGGGCGCCAAGCTACCGCTGGCGCGGTGTTATCTCCGGCAGCGCTTGTAAAGGATGCAGTCGCTCGCCGCAGCGGTCCTTCCGTCAACGAGTGAAGGGATAAAAAGAAAGGAGCGGTCGTTGCACGAGCAGCACAAAATGAAAGAAGAACAACACGGCCGGGGGATGCGAGAAAAAAATGACAGATTACAACGTGAGACACGGAAATCTGCACTTCCACTCCGCAAGCGAGTGCCACACACCTCCTCACTCGATGTCGACTGCTAGGCGTTTCTGTCGTTGGCAAGGTTCACGCTATTCTTTCCATCGCTGCCACAGGTCCCCAAATGTAAACGCTTTGTCAAACGTGTACGACGCCAAAGTGCACTGCGATCGTCTCCTCCAAAGTACACCTCATGAATACCACGTGCTCCTCTCCCTACCAGACGCCCAGCCGTCGCTGCTGGGCACACGGCGATTAAAAGAGACACGCTCAGCTGTTGCTAACAGCACGGACGAAACGGAGGAAGCTGAGGGGAAAAAAATAAAGAAGTGCTGGGAGAGGAGATTGCGATGCATTTGAAAGAGAGTGAGAGAGTTTTCCGCCGTACCCCTCTTGCCTAGGTCACTCTGCTCTTGCAGAACAGCTGTTGCGCACTCGCCCACGCGAAGTGGCATGCAGTCGCCCCGGCTGCCGCCGCACCGCTGTGGCGTGAATTCAAGCCGATAACAGATAGCTCGAGCGCTGCAGCATTTTCTCCCGGGGCAGCACAATCTCGAGAACTCTCGAATCGACGTCGCCGCGGAGAGGAGCCGTTGTGGTTGAAAGGATCCCACGATTACACGAGTCCAGCTCGGATGACTCGATATGAGGCAGTCAGACGCGTTGCTACTAGCTAGAACCTAAATTAGACGGGGTTCAAGGTCCTGCTCTCCCGCTGCATATACTAACTTACGCAGTACCTCTGAGGTGAACAACGAATGTCGACATGCAACCTGAGAAGTCAAGGGCACTTACTAAGCTGAAAAGGGCTTATCACCAGCAGACCCTATCATCGAGGGCACGTTATGCTGACCGCATAAAACGCACTTCACTATCTGCTGGCTCAATTTTTGTCTAATATTTCCAGTTTCGTCCTAGAATGCCTTCATCTTTCAACATTTTCTCCAGACTAATTACGCTTTACCCCGTCTGCGTTTTCGCCCGCCTGCTGTCTGCCGAACGCCTGCATGTATGACACGAGTTCAATTCCGTTCACTCCATTTTAATGTACACGTTCTCCAGTAAGAAGAACATTCTCAAACTCCATTGTGCTAAAAGATTTGTTTCAATCGGCTTTACGAAACTGTCTAGGTGTCTTCGTTTGGTAAGAGTGAGCTGATGGATGCTTAACATTGTCACGCGACGCTTTCTTTTATTATTTTTCCTTCCTTCATGCGTGCGTGCGCACACCCATCCCGAGGAAAAATGTAAGTTGTAAACATGTTTGTTTTATGTAGCAGACATTAATATTTCGTCGTATAGAGGCTCATCGTATTGTAAGACTCCTCAAAAGTCCTTCTTTGGAATTTCGAAAGTGCAAGATTATTGTTCTTATGGGTCCATCTCTAGGATGTCGACGGTATGCAAATGTGAAGCGCTGCTACGCTTCATGGTTCTTTTCAACGATATTGTTATACGCCTGCCGGTATATCCTGTACCTTTATGTTGCCCCATAAGTTGCAAGAATCCACTGAGCCGATTCACGAGTACGGCCTGCCGGCAGGCGTGGATTCATGGGAGAGACTGGACCACACTTCTGAAGTTTGTGCATGCAGCCACGCGCGGAGTATGACATATAATCAACTCCTGAATTCCTTCTACTCAACTGTGACGATGTCATCACAATTCTGACTGGGACGTAAGAGTCAATTTCATGTAATTGTTATTCTTGTTGACTGCACAACTAGTATACAAGTACTCAACATCAGTATCATAAATCACCGTCTCAAGGTCAGACCCACTTTTTTTATGAAAGGTCTGAACCATAAAAAAGTTTTGCTCAGCCATAGGCGTGCCGCTTCCAAGGGGGAAGGGAGGCGCCTCCCCCTAATCACATAAAAGGGACGGGAGCAATGTCAACTTGATACATTGACGTATATAGAGGGGGCGCTGCGATTAGGGGGGGGGGGGGGCAATTAAGCGCTATACATTGACATAAGAGGAAGGAAGCTGCATGCGAGGAACCTTCACCTCCCTCCCCTTGAAGGGGACCTTGTGCACGCCCAAGCTCTCAGCCGTCCTTGCGGTTACGTTTTCAATATCCTGATAGTCATACCGTTACTATAGCCAACACCTTTAAAAAAGGCGCTGCTTTAACCGAGCATCGTTATCTGTCCCACGCAAAGCAATGCCCTATCCAGGCCCATTAATCTCTATTACCCTCAAGTTTCTGACCTACATGTTAGTACTGGCAGAATACAATAGTTGTGCACTTTCCGCTTTATGGATAGCAGCGAATTGCGTGGCACAGTATTGGAATGCTTGCCGAATTTCCTTTCAGGCTCCCTTGTCAGTAATTGACTCGTACAGACTGCAGAGGTTGGTTGCCAACCCCGAACTCTCACCGGCTATTGAACATCACCTTTGCCTTCCGCGCATTCATATCTAACCCCACTGAGGAACTTTCTCGGTTCAAGTTTTCGGTCACTTTTAATAGCGAAGCTTCTTGTCAAAGCTTCGCTTGTCCGGCGAACCAAAAAACTATTATGATCATAATCGGGTACGTGCCCCATAAATTGCGTAAATCCCCCCCTCCGTATACTCACCACTGGTCCACTCGAATGAATAGGCAATAGTTGGCCCAACAACAAACGGCTGCGAAGCGACGACGGTGAGCAGAAGACCCCGAATACGTACAACGATAACAAAGCTTGGTAACAGGGGAGGCAACGACGTGCCCATAGCTCTGTGAGAGGTGCGAACACCTATCTTCAGCCATAGTTGATGTCTGTGGAGCTTGGACATCCGTGTCTGTGACTGTCTGTGCTTTAACTTGAAGCTCCCTGCGCTTATAGATTCAAGGTATAAGCACCTAGCGAGCATCACCTAGTTAAAGCCTATAGCAACGTCCCAGAAGCCAACCTATGTAGAAACAACCTAAAAGTAACCAGATTAGTCTTCAGAATCCTGCAGTCTCACTGTTTCAAGCCTTGTGAGGCTTAGTACAAGCTTCGATAGCTCTCTTTATTTTAATAATTCATCCGCATCATATCTGAAAAGAACAACGTCAGCAAATCGCAGTTTGCAACGGTACTCTCCGTTATTCTTTTTCCATATTCCTTCCCAATCCAGTCATGCGAATAACTCTAACGATAATGAGCAGAGTTTTGTCTTGGCGGGTGCAAACCAGTTTTGCATTGCGGCTCTAGAGGAAGGATCCCCTGCCCCACAGCTCTAGTGCCGCAATGTGAGCTCCGGCGTATAGCTTAGGAGGGGACAAGTGCTGGTGCGGCTTAAGGCGGTGAGTGCCCCTTTTGCAACCCCCTGCCGACGCCGATGCTAACGATGGAGTAATGACAGTTGTGAGATCGAACCTCCTTGTCTGACCCCTTTCTCTACCAGGGCTGGGATGAGACACTCAGAAAAGTATTCCGGAATAGAGATATCTAAACACATGTGCTGGAAGCCTAAGTACAGATGCTGAGATACGTGTGCCTGTGACGTAACGAGGTAATTCGGAGATACTTTAGCCAACAGACGAAAAATATATCACGGTACACAGGTACAACAAAAACAGATACTGAAAACATTTCTATTCTTCAAGGTTGCTGATGCTCCAGAAAGATATCTAAGTGCAGTGTATTATATGCTGCCGCACTGCATTAAAATCGAGAAGTCAAGCACGACGCCCAAATGACTAATCTCCATAGACGAGCCAGAGCTCATCTATGGAGCTCTGGCTCGTCCTCAACACAAAACTCGCTAACAAGGAATGTCTCCCTGCCGCTGCAGCAGCCGAGCACAAATTGGTGTTATGGTGAATAAATACCGCCTTTATGGACATAAAGTCCTTTAGAATGGCGATATCCCGTCCCTTCACCACTTGCCCTATATAGCCGGCCGGCGACACACCTTCGTTTGGCTTAGCACAAAAGGCCATTCCTTTCTCCCGCTGAAAACACGCCTGCTCATTTCAACTACCACAAAAAAAAAAACAGCAACGACTACGCCATGACATCTACGCTACCGCAGTGTGATCTATACGTCGTAAAAGTATGGCACTACTGAAATACAAATATGCCCCGCCGCGGTGGTCTAGTGGCTAAGGTACTCGGCTGCTGACCCGCAGGTCGCTGGATTGAATCCCGGCTGCGGCGGCTGAATTTCCGATGGAGGCGGAAATGTTGTAGGCCCGTGTGCTCAGATTTGGGTGCACGTTAAATAACCCTAGGTGGTGGGAATTTCCGGAGCCCTCAACTAGGGCGTCTCTCAAAATCATATGGCGGTGGTTTTGTTATCTCGATACAGAAATAAAGATACTCAATTGTATTCAGATACGCAAGAGTACCACTAAGATATTCTTCCGGCACTCTTTGTATTGTGGTATTGCCTAGTCTTGTTCTCCGTCAATAACAAGGGAAGAAAACCAAAGAATAGAACGAGACTGCTGCAAACGCATGCAATGTCAAAGACAACCTTATATTTCCGCTGCAACAGAAGGGTTCCACGAAGAGAATCCTTTTACCTGAACACTTGGAGTCGGAAGGGGGGGGGGGGGGTGTTGCAAAAGGGCCCTTGCCCCTCGTAAAACACACCATCACATGCTCAAGACTCAAGCTAAACCAAAGCACCCCCCCCCCTCTCTCCCCACAGCCGCTATGCAACACGGGTTTGCAACCCCCAAGACCAAATCCTGCCGACGCCGGAACCAGTGCACTCGCACTCGAATTTCTTACATAATGTCAGCACTGTTTAGGGAGTCCCCCATATCACAGGCCTGCATGTGATGGCCACGTGCGTGGAGCAAAGAACTCGTGGACACAACACCATGTTGCAGGTAGTTCGGGGGTAACACACCGTAACAGACGGTAGATCAACGGTGGCGAGTCATATCTGCCGAACAACCCTTAACAAAACGTGGACATTGTTTGTATTTATGGCTCTCACTCCTTCAGGCACGCGCTCATAAAACCAAGCGCTGTCGCTAGCACTCGTTTTTAACAAGCGTGCACAAGTGCTATTTTTCCTGTAATGGCGCGGCGCTTCAGACACGACAATGTGATTCACTGCTGGGTAAGCGCACGCATAACTGCGTCACGTGCGTCTGACGAAGTGAAATTGGACGCAGCAGCGGTGAGACCGCGTCACCGAAACCTTTGGCGATCGCGTGCTCTTGGGGCGATGAATCGGGGAATAGACTCCATCATTTCCCTCACTTATGCCGCGTGTGTTCTCGCACGAAACGAGAGCGCGTTTTAGGTGCGCACGTTAGACGCGCGCAGGGGCGGCGCCAGGATTCATTTACCGAGGGAGAGAGGCTGTTGCTCCCTTCCTCCGCTGGCGACAGCAATACACATACTTGAACTAAAAAAAAAATCAAGGCAGCTTCACAGTGGTGCCGAACAACACTAGCGTCGCCGGAAATTTTTTTCACAGGGGAGAAAGGGATTCGTTATACTTTATGCATGTTTGATGTGCATGCGTTTGTATGAGGGCGTCTAAATACATATGCAAGTTTCAGGCGGGCAAGGGGGGGGGGGGGGTTCAAATCCTGCCAATGCCACACCACTCCACAGTTTCCAACAATATTTTCAAAAGCAAACTATTGCCTGCGACCGTTCAGCAACCATATGGAAATTGATGGAAATGTTTTCTTGTGATGTACTTTACTCACTATGCAAATGTCATCTCAATCTAAAAATTCCCGCATATCCACGAAGTGAATGATGATGAAGGTGCTTGCTCCAGAGATTAAATCCGGTAAACCATGAATCCTCTGCACATATGCTCAATCATTATTATAAAGAAGTGACACGAGAGTTGTGGTGTGATTGTATATACACGTTATACACACAATGTTTGTTATTTACATATAAATGTACTATATACAGATATTTACATCGTGATGCAGTATGTACATTTTATTCGAGGGTTTATTTACGCATCACATAAGCTCGGAGGAACGTTTTCCTTTTAGTATTGTGGCTTTGTGGTCCGTAAAGTACAAAGCCAGAGGATCTTGAATTATAGGACGTAGTGGAAAGTTCGAGAAGGGTCCTGACGTTGAGCCCACGCTGCAGCCGCATTGCGAGCCCTCCGCGCTGCCACATTGGCTTCTGCCATGTTCATAGTGGGACGCGCTGAGAGCGAGCGCTATATATGGGCGCGGCCACCTAGCGGTAAGAACCAAACTAGAGCACGCGCCAAGAGTGGAGAGAGCGTCGCCTGAACGGCGGCGCGCCATCTATAGTGACCGCTCTTGAAACGAAGGGCACAGCTGCGCCTCTAGCGGGAGCAATGAGCACTACCGTACACACCGGCAGAACGACGAGAGACAACCCACCAGCAAAAGGAGCAAGCTCCCAAAGCCCGCACCCGAAGCTCTCAGATCACTTATGCTTGCCGCCCAACAAGTGAATACCTCTGGATGGCTGCCTCTCATAGCCTCATGTATGGCCATCTAAATGGCTGTCTCATGGCTATTTCAATTTCTCATCGCCCGCGGGGCGACCCAAGACGGAATGCAGACCCAGGATAGCTTCCTACTTGGGTCAACGCGGCTGAGAACTGTAAAGAATGCGGCATACGATGGCAAAACTGCAATTTTACGTACATTATGATATTTGGACTACCTGAGATTTTTGTGTCCAATAGACGCATGTTCTGCAAGCATGACCCACGCAAGCACACAACACACGCTTTCCGCACTCTCTCGCCCATCTTCACCAGAATGTGGCCGCCCTTACTACGATTTGACCCCTGCCCAGCAGCACTAAGGTCCCCATGACAGCAAATGAACTTCACGAATTAGATATAATAAAGCCTGTTATTGAACATTCCTGCGAGCCAGGGCACAGCAACTTTAGCGCAGGAAAAGTGCAGTAAACGATATGTTGCCCCAATCGGTGCAAACCTTGGAAAACCTTTCATTTTAGTATGGGGAACAGGAATTATGACGGATAGTGATAAACTTCTTTTATAATATAGACTTGAGCTCATGTCAAGGTATCACATTCCGCGATGTCACTTTATTTACAAGTTGAAGCTATGTACATATATTGGGGAGTATCGGGAGACAGCGGCTCATTTAGCCGTCACTTTCTAAACAGGAACACCGGTCATGACCTACGCAGAACATGCATAGTTCTTCAGAGAATTCATACTAATTATGGTATGGAAGCAATTGATCACCAAGTCATGAAATTATATAATGAGCACCGTCAAATAATAGAATTGGCACGATCATGCACCAACTCTAAATATTTTTAATAAAAAACTTGGTGCTTCAACATTTAGCATAAATTGATATTTTGTGCACGGTTGATTGGACTGTAGTCTCCCACACGATGTGTGTATATGTGTGTGCATATACGTGTGTGTGTGTGTGTGTATGGATAATATATGTGTATGTATATGAATGTATATACGGGTGTGTAAATGCATACGTGTATGTATAAATCTACAAGCGCATTTGGATGATTTTCTTATTCTTTGCTTTTTTTGTGCACAGATGGGTCAACTGTGTCAAATAGTATTACTTGTTACTCTAGGCATCTTTTAGTGCAGAGTTCTGTTGTCAAGCTGATGGCTGCTTTTGTGAATATGTATATCTCATAATTTTTTTTTTCGATTGTATATTGTGAATGTCAATTTAGCACTAGCGCTGTTACGCCCAGCGCGAGCAGGACCTCGTCAGGAGGCAAACCACCTCCTTTTGTCCTGACCACGGGCAATGGATAATGAAATAAATGAAAATTCTGGTACTAGTACAAACTGTGGATCAAATCACCTCTCCGTAATTTTACAAAGAGATTCGCCGTTTCTTTTACATCCCCTCATTTTGACAAAAATGATGGAGTCACTGAATCATGAACAAAAGAATTTCCGTAATATTTTGCCACAAAGCCGTTACGTTACTCTATGATGTGTGCAACTGTACTTTTTGAAAGCAATGAATAGTTTTTGTTTACAATGCATGTGAAGTGCAGGGGTGAGAGAGAAATAATAAGAAGAAAGGTGGGAAGGTTAACCAGGGCTGAGCCCCGGTAGGTTACCCTGCACTGAAAAAGGGAAGAGGAGGAATCAAAGTTATAGAGGAGGTGAAAAATGTCACTGACTGAGCCGATGCGTTACAGGCATTGCCTTACAGTAAATGTACATAAGTAGACTCAGATTGCTTTATGCAGCAAACCGTAATTTTGTACATACTTTGTTCAAATCACAGTCAGTAGAAACTTGACCTTACCCCTAAGCGACATGGAATTTCTGGCAATGATATTGGAAAGGCGGGCCCATGGAATTATAGTACACATGCACCTCTAACCTCGTTGCATGCCGACACACAAGAATGCTTTTTTTCTCGAGAGCGTACTATAACTTTAATGTCTACCTGCGAGATACAAGTATCGCATAGAAAACAAACCGCAGGAACATAAACTTGACTAACAAAACACTACTGTTGCTTACACTTGTCTGTTTCCCAACGTGACAGCGTATAATCGATACCATGTTCCTCTAACACCGTCTCCAGCATAAGACTTATCGAACCTTTATCACCTCTAATCATATCGACAACTGTGACAAAAAATATTCTATGACATTTACCGAGTTGACTTCATTTGACCGAGATACTCAAGATATGACTAGTGAGGCTCATATTACAGACACTCCAACAATTGTTACGAAAATTGATGTCAGTTTTTCTAATTTAAAACGTTTTCCCGCTTGAGCGTATGCATTTTTTTATTGGTTCGAGACATTTACTTAACGTAACAAATGCAGAGAGCGAAATAAGCTAAAGAGAAAAGTGATTATTTCCATAGAGATGAATTACTCTTTTACGATACTAAAAACACCACCATCGCTAATAAAGAGAACGCACAAAAACGAAATGCGAGTGGCAATGTTACCCTGAAATTCCCGCACCAATCACCATGCCGTCGCCGATTTTGACGGCATCTACCGGAGCCTTCGTACCTTCTCAGTTACCAGTAAAACCGAAGTATGTGGTCATCTGAAGCAGCCAGAGACTCAACATAACCCGTCTTACGAACTTTCACAGAGCACATGTGGCCAAAATAAGGATGAAAAAAAAAAACACTTTCAAATCTGTGATGGCATCCCCGGAAATTACGGCGGGAAATTTAAGTGAAACTTTTGCTATTTATCTCTTCATCTGTTATTAAAACTATGGTGGTAAATAAAACGACACTAAAGATTTCAGAGTATAAGTTATCAGTATTGCCTAATTTATTGCTTCACAATACAGCACCTTTAAGCTTAAAAGTTGATAGTTAAACAACATAGTCTACATTAAGCTGAGAACATAGCGAGATGCGTGTAGCCTGCATAACAAAGAGCCACACGAGCACTAAGTAGCAGCACTGCTGCTACAGCAGCTCTCTGTAATCAAAATAAAAGGAACCAGTATCGCCACTAGGGCAAGGCAGTGAATGCAATAGGAACAACGTCGAAAGCAGACGTGCCAACCCCACAGTTCTTAAAGTACTACAGGAGATGACAAAAAATACTAAAACAAAGTATAAAAATACTAAAATAGCACTTGATTTTCCAAAAACTGGCTTAGATGAATGCAATACAGAAGAAGCATTACACAAAAGAGGCGCAAAAAGTGCTCAAGTCTCGGAAGTGGAGGGGTGGGCTAGCATAGAGGCCGTGGCAGCCTTGGCCTTCCTCAGAAAGTCCTTGTCAAAGACCTGTACGTGGCACTTTCCCAAGTGTGACTGGGCACATCTTGCGACAAGCAACTGCTACACAGTCTTTTTCGACATAGAGACATGGAACTGGGTGTGCGCCTTTTTCACTTTGCTGAAGACTCTTTCACACTCCGCATTACTGTGCGGGAGTGTTAGAACCCCCAACATAAATTTTGAAAGTCTGGCATACGTAAAGCTGCCATCTAATTCTCGTAAACCGAACACCGCCCGCCATTGCTCCTCAATCTGCTGCTGTTTAGGTACTTCAGCGGGTAATTCTTCCAACTGAAGACGCGTGAACTCTGCCTGAATGTCATACAGAGAAGAATTCACATCTTGCAACTCTTGAAGTGGTAGCAGCACTGGGAAGCAGTTGATTAAGTACTTGACATCAGAAAACCTGGCCTGTTCAATGGACGCAAGCCTTGCTACTTCTGCACTCTTCAACAGCTAAAACTTCAGCAGAAATTTCAGGATCATGTACTCTATTGCTGCACGAAGAATCTTCTTGTATGTGTAAAAAACTCTAGCCTAGCTTCTTTTTTTTAGGCCTTCCCAGGCCTGTGTGGTCAGACTAGCAATTACAATATCTTTATTATCTCTTTGGCTGATGGAACATTTGTGGTCAGACTAGCAATTACAATATCTTCATTATCTCTTTGGCTGATGGAACATTTGTAGTCAACGTCAGCCAACACATCAGCTTTTTTGATCACTGAAGGTTTTACAAAACGCAGCATGATCTCTCTTAGCAAGTTACTAAGCACTTCATGCAGCAAGTGCACTTGAGGGGCTACAGACTGCAGGAACACATTCACATTTTCAAACTCTGGGATTACAGACAGCAAGAAGTCACAGTATACTCTATTTGCATCTGATGAAAGAAACATGAATAGCCTTTCTTCTCTGTTTAAGAGCTTTTCTGGACGGTTTTGGGTTCGCTTGGGAGCTGTATCCAACACGGGGACATTTGTGTCCAGTCTTAGGTTTTTTGCTCTGATGACAGCTCTCCGCTTCCTTTGCATGCTTCTGAAGGTCAGTGCGAAGATTACATGGCTTGCTGGGAAACTTGGAAACCTGCCCGAAGGGCCCTACTTCACTATGGAAGAAACTAAGGTAGCCACTGGTCAACAAGCAGTTTCAGGCTCCTTCCCAGAGAGAGCCACCTGGTGCTAACATGTTTTAAAGTTTTCTTGGCCTTTACATTGTGGAGAGACTGAAAAGCTTTCAGCTTGTCCATCCTTTTTAAGCTTTTCTCGAGGTAGTAGAAAATGTCACCTAGCACCTCATCCACATTTAGTGGAAGGCATGCTGAGATTTTCTGTCCAGCCAGATTGATCAAATGGCAACAGCAGCCCATGATGGCAATGTTCTCATGGCTTTGTTTCAGCACAGCAGCCACTCCGTTTTTCAATCCAACCATGACTGGCGCGTTATCACACGCCATGCCGATGCAGTTCTGGAGCGGCATCTTTTTGCTCGTTAGCGTGTCCACAAGCGCACCGATGTTTCGTCCCGTGGAGTTACCTCCGAGGGCCGACCTCGCGAGCAAGGCAGTGCGAACAGTACTATCACAGAACGTCACCACGATTGGATACAGTTTTGCATCGTTGCCAGCGTCATTGCTTCCGTCTGTGGCGACCGAGAACAGAGCGTGCTGCAAGTGACTTATCACTTCGTCGATAGCTTTATTGGCCATTTCCTTCACAATCGCCGTAGTCTTTGTACGGGCGCAGGCGTAGTTCTTAGCTTCCTTCGAGTCCGGAAACATTTTTCGAAAGAGGCCTCCGGCATGATCATCAGCCGTGAACGGCACGTTGTGTTCAATCAGGAACGCAGTAAAAAGGCACTCCGCTCGAGTTGTAGTAGCGAGATCCGCCTTGCTGAAGCTACCCTCCAAGTATCCCGTTAGAGTCCAAAGTTTCTCCGAGTCTTTGTGTTTCTTCGTATTCACATGTAGCAGAATATCCCGGCGACCAGCGAACGAAATGTTCACATCACAGCAGCACAAACTACAAAATGCGTATCGCTCACCTTTATGCGACCTCTTAATAAATGGAAAGTCAGTCGAATAGCTGTGAATAAAAACTTGAAAGTATTTCTTCTCAGACATCTCGTGAGCTGCTAGGACTGAACCATACGCTACCGCTCCGCAAAAACATGTGCAAGGCACTTCCCACAGCCAGCATGGTAACAAAGAAAGTCGAGCACATTTCCGCTTTCCGCGTAATGCCTTTTGGCTTTGGCTTTGACTCTGGATATAAGCCAATACTAAGCCAATACTGTGTTGCCTGCGTAACTCCACAAAAAAAAGCTAGATTCAGCTGTTGCAGTTGACTTCTTGAAGCAGCGCGTTCAGTTTGCGACCTTTTCGACCCGAAACATAAAAAATAGTAAAGTAATAGTTGTCATTACGATACTCGTAAAAATGTGCTGAAAATAGGGCACTTTAGGATAAAATTGTAAAACTTGGCAGGTATGCAAAAGTTATACAGATGTTAAAGCTAACAGCTAACTATAGGGACTAATCTGGCGTAACTACAAAACGCTGGTGTGTGGGAATACAGCCGCTCCAACAAGCGAAGTGGTTTTTGCGCTCTGTCCCAAACGAAGTAAGCGGGGACAGCATAGCATGGACAAATATATGAGCCGCCCATTGATACCTTCTAGAGATATATATAGGCGTGCACGGCCGCGGGCGATCACTCCCTGTAAGTAAATACGTATTTCCTCTCGGAGGCACGCAGCACCCCCACCCACCCCTCCTCCCATCTCTATGCGCCTTTCGCGCGATGAGACGTACAGGACGTTTCCTCTCAGCTTGAGGAGCCGTAGATGACAGCACTCGCAAGTAGAGCGATGTTGTCGTATACGCTCATCGTGCGACTGAGATGGCCAGTTCATCGAGCCTCTGTTTCAAGCACGTTCGTAGGCATCGCTTACGCGCTTTGCACCATACGTAGAACACACATTGCACGCAGGGAGATGCAATCGATTTAGACTTTACACTAAACATGACGGCGACGGCGAAAATTCGCCGAATGCGCCTACAATTGCATTCGCAATAATAAGCTGGATTATGTACCAAATGCCACGTCTAGAAGTTCTCAATTAGAAAACCAACACCATGAAATGTAGTGGTTCACCGGTATAATTTTAGCGCACAAAACCTTGCCCAGGATGTGATCTATACTACACACGCCCTTACTTCTCTTCCCGTAAATGTTTTGTCACATTAAGGGAAACCTTTGTTTATATATGCCTGCTGACGAGGAGCTTTCAATCAGGTATTTTTTAAGAACATATGAATCAATATTTGGCGCTGGAACATGAACTCAGCCTGACCAAGTTTGAAATTTTAAAACATTATTATTGCACATACAGCTGTCCTATTATAAAGGTTCATTTACATTCACATTTCAAGTGCAATTGGCTTTTGCCATTGTGTGTTATTCGTGCTAAGTCACCACAAACACAAAAGTTACAGGCCATACAAAACTCATTCAGTGATTAACAATATATACATCATTTATTTACACACATTGAAGCATCTTCCCCTCATACATTATATATACAAATGTACAACTTGCAATTATCTTGATTTGTAGCTATGCTATCGTAATCACTTCACTTGGAGCTTGACGCCAATGTTCATGGCAGCCAATTCTGCAACGAGATACCTGAAAACATACGGTATGCTTATGATTTCAATGAAATCGCTAGTCTGACAGGTAGGACATTTCCACTTGCGAACCACATCACTCTCCGCTTTGTCGACAACCGGCGACAGCATGCTCTGGCACTTGGTGCACATGTGAGCCTGCAGAAATGAAACAAAATTTCTACTAATTAGCAACGAGAGACAAAAATCTGAGCACGACCTTATAAAAAAGACACGAATAGTACTGCCTGATTATTACGTGCAGACATTAAATGCTCTATTTTGTAAATTTTCTCATTTGCCCTTCAGTAGTAAAAAAATAATGATTTCTATGCGTAGCACAAATAAAGCCTTAATCAAAGATAAACAACACTCAAAGGGACACTAAAGTCAAATAACAATTTACCGTATTTACTCGCGTAATCCTCGCATTCGCATAATTCTCGCAGCCCCGACATCGCCCGACAAAAAATACGATTTCTTTTTTTCTAGCGTGCGCCGTCTGGCGTCATCTTTTAAGCATAGAGCGTACTATTATTGCACCGAACTTCAATTTAATCCAATCCAATCCAAAGTGGCAAGTGCGCATTGCGGCGTGATTTGTATGTTGTGTCTGTAATCTTGTTACGTTATGGGGCGATATGGAAGCTACACGGCTGCTTTCATGTAGAAAGTGATTGATCGTGCACTAAACAACGGCAACAGGGCCGCCGGTAAGCCCTTCGGAATCGAGGAGTTTTGTGTTCGCTGCTGGTGATGGCAGCTGAAAGCCACCAAGACGCGTTGGGCCTGCCGTGTGCTTAAGACTGAGATTAATGATAAACTTTATTTCTTCAGAAGGAAACTGCGGACGATTCTGTTAAATAAACATCAGCCTAATACTGACATGCTACGCTTACCTTTTGAGGGCTCGTGTTGAGCGAGGAACGCCACTGCTACGCCCGCAACGCACACAAGCTTTGCGTATGGTATTCTAAATCTCGACTACCGTGTGAATTACGCACAACGCAGCATGACTAAACAAGTTCCAAGCATCTTTGACTTCGGCATACCAGAGACTTGTCAGAGCAGTTGAACAGCCTATCCTGCAGCAAGAACGATGCACCGTGAGCCAGCAGGGAGTCTCGCTCCATCTCCCCAAAACGGATGCCTCCAGCCCTCTTGCGTCCCTTTACTGGTTGATGGGTCAACGTGTCGACAGGACCAGTTGTTCGCACCTGCGAAAACATCAACCACCGACATGACACGTGATAAACCGGTCAACTGGAATGGGTTTGCTCATTGCCAAGACTTACTGCAATATAGAAGGAACTGTTAGAAGTACGGCTGCAACTAAAAATATTGTCCATAATAAATGTCACGGTTTTACGCCCCAAAACCAAATATAATAATCAGATGCCGTGGTGGAGGGCTCTGAAAATTTCCACCACCAGGCATTGTTTAACGTGCACCTAAATCTAAACACACGAGCCTCCGGCATTATGTCTCCATTTAAATGCAGCCACCACGACCGGAATTCAGTTGCACAACCTTTCAGTCAGCAGTCAAGCACCATAACTAGACTACCCAGCAGATTCAAGCATGATGTCAAGAAACTTCATGAGAATACCTGTTGGATTTGAAGAACCTAAGAGGACTTTATAATGGGGAGCAGAAGCAGTGAAGCACATAATAAAAAACATTCTTGCCTGGTACTTGTCAGCCACCATGTGCCTCAGCCTCTGGTAGTAAACAACTCCGAAAAAGATGTCAGCTTCCAATTCACGTCCATCCACACCCGAATACATGCGTTCGGTCCCATAGTAGTTGTAACCAGCTGTGACAAAACACCAAAATGCATCAATTCCATAAAAAGTAATTGTGTTTGCGCATATTGTACACGTGTTCAAAAAACTCTTGAAGCAAAATGCATCGTATGACTTGTATTGTTCTATAAGCTTCAGTTATCTCAGTAAATTATCAAAATAGTATGATGTATCATCAAGCAAAGAATGAAAACCTTATAATTTAGTTCTTGTTGAACCTGGCCTTGGAGATAGTACTACTTAGGCTTGATGTGATTGCAGAGTGTATCCAGACAACTCACTGCCAACCCGCCAATGCATGTAGTGCACATATAGAGTTAAACCTGCCTAAAACAAATTCCTCGATATTACGAAGTTTTTTTTTTATTCCCCACCGTTACTTCATAGAAGCACATGTATTTGCGACCTCTATCTAACAAAGTAACAGCGGAAGACTTCCTTGATGTAACAAATTATGGCCACAGTTGATCTAGGAATTTCGTCCCAAATTTTGTCATTTTGGCACGATCAATGCATCTTTCGCAAAGCAGCAGCGTGCACCACACGCTCGAGGACTCGGCGACTCCCAGGCAAGAGTGAGCACTCGTTGTTGCGTAAGGGTGAGCGCGAGGCAAACCTGTGCCCCTCGAGCCGAGGTATCCGCCATACTTGCCACATTGGGAGCATGCATGAATGTGCGGTCCCTCTTCCCTCTGAACTAAAAACGATAAAAAAAACCTACTTTTGCGTTCGCGTGTGCCACTCTTCGACTGCTTATAGTTAGGGTCAGATATGTGGAGTCGCTGCATATGGAGAGCATTTACCGAATAGTTTTTCGCAGTATTTGTGTTGTTCACTCTTCATTTTCGATGCCGTGCGTGCGTGCATGGAGTAGCATCGACGACATACAGCTTTGCCTTTTCTTAACTTTTTTCTCTTTTTCAAGTACAGACAACTGTGTCATTACTACCGAGGAGATGTCAGATCAGGCGCTGATAGAAACTGTCCGAGACCACTGTGACGACGCACTTCAAAGGTCGACTAGTCATGCGCTTCCGTTCTGCACGTGAGTTCGCGGGACAGTAGCCTCCACAACTAGCCGATCAGCTCTGGCAACAAGACTGTGCGTTGAATTCAATGCTATGAGTGCAATAGCAACAAATTGTAATGCTATACGAAGTAAGGCTGACAGCCAACTCTTCTGGATACGATATGGTGTAGCTCCTACAAAATTCTGGTGCAAACAAACAGTAATACAGCCATTCCAGAGGGAAATGCTCTTTTCACACAGCTACTTCGCATTGAAAGCAGTCTGATGGTTCCCGAGATAGCATGCGCACCAGCGATTGCCACCGCGCCCTTGAAAGCAAAGTTTACTGTTGCTACTTAAGCGAACCCCCTCCCCCTCAAGTGTTTTGTACATGCTCATACAAGACGGGTGGTTTTTCTTTCTGTTTGTACATTCCATGGCAGTTCTAACACGCGGGGGAGAGGGGGATGTTATCCTGTGCACTGTGCAGGCAGTAGAAATGGGCCAGCTCATTTGATCTCTGTTTCAGCAGTGCTTGCATGCTATTACCTGCTCGTTAAGGTAACAATGCGCAGGGGCATCAATTCGGACTCGTTACGGAACATAAAGGCGATGGCAAAAACCTGTCGAGAATGTCCATTTATTGCTATCGCAAAATTAACGCAGTTTTTCACCTCTAAAGTGTTCTGAGTGCGCTCTGTTTTCAGTTTCCCTTTTGTTTAATTTGTACATTTATTTTTTTGAATTCTCGTACTGAGCCTGCATATAACAAAATCCTCTTTATAACAATTTTTTCAATTTGACAATTTCATGATATCCAGGTTTAACTGTATTGCCACGCGTGTTTCTTATTTTCACTTGCTCATTATTGTTCGACAATGTACGCGATCCTTGTAGATCATTCTGTTAAGATTGCCCGCTAGATGCGAACACTCGAGATTATTCTAGAGCTTGCGCGAAGACCAGTGATAAAGCTGGAATATTCCATGACACATGTAAAAATACCGCCGCGCTTCACCACTTGTCAGACGATCGCCAGCTGACGTTGTGTTCACGCATGTATCAATGTCCGTACGTTGCTGTGATCTGACCTTCAGTTTCCTGGCCATAAGCATGGATGAATAAACTTTTCATCTGGACATCAAGTGTGCTCCCTTCGTCCACGTCATGACCCCGTGACAGTATACTACATTTAGTCATTTAATTTTTGCCCTGTATAGTTTGCACACTTTTAATACACCACCCTAATTTATGCAAGTACAACTTAATGTTTAAAAGTACATAAATGTATAATTTGCATTTTAGTCTCATGGGGAAGCATTGCACCTTTCTGAAGTAGTTCGCCGAAGTACTCGGATGCTGGCTGTTCTTCAGAGAACTTGAAAGGTGTAGCATCGTGCGCAACACCATGAAGCATAGATGACTTCCCAGCCATGCTTTCAATCATCATACCTAAAAAAAATTTGAAAATTCACAAAGCAGGAGTGTCAGAAACGATCAACTAATTTCTCGCTGTTCCTCTCAGAAGTACCATACTTACTCAATTGTAACGCGAGAGGCGACTTTTTATTATGTACAGAAAAAAAAATAGAAAGTGTGCGCACGATTGCGCTTTTAGAGAACCTGAATTTAAATAATTACAGTATTCAATTGTAATGTGAGGGAAGAATTCAAGCAGAAAATATCTTGAAAAAAAATTCTCACTACATCACTACATTAGAGTAAATACAGTATAAACTTTTCTACTCACGAGGGAGCACCTCCTTCCGCTCTAGGCAGTAGTGCACCAATACAAAGGCATGCTTTGCGGGGGAAAAACAGCAACCATGCGTATTCACAAGAGTAAGTTCATGATGGTGTTCAACCAGTCGGAAGCTCTTTGCAAAAAGGGTACTACGATATGCAGACAAAGTGGGACAATGGGTGCAAAGAAATGGGACTTGAGTGTGCACTATCCTTGAAGCCTTGAAGGGTTCTGCCTAATGACTTTTAAGTCGGCTGGTTTTGATAACGTAGGATGTCTTGGTCCCAGTTTTAAAAAAGGCTAATGAATGCATTTACTGTATAATGCAGATTATAGATCAACGTTTTGTGTGAATAAAATGGCCTTTTAAAGTTCGGGGGTCGACCTATACACAGAATCATAAAGTTGACTTTTCTGAAGGGTCCGACGAATGGTCGACGTCCACGGATTCACTGCTACTCGACGCATCGATCACATTAGCCGCAGAGTCAATGAAGTCGCGGTAGCTGCTATCTCCCTACACGCATGCGCCACTTCCAGGGCCGGACATTTTTCCAATCTGCCGCCATGATCGCAAAACTACAGTATAGCTATAGTGGCTAGAGGAGGAGCCGTCAACAATGGCGCGACCGAGATACTACAGCATTTTTTCATGACGTGTCGCTGACAGCATCATTGTTTCAATATTAGTGCCATTGCATCCGTGCATCTGCTGGGCGAGATCGGCAACAAAACCAGCACTCCCCACATATGGGTATGACAGTACATGTGGCTCGCGAAGAGACATGACATGCGTTTATCGCGCGCTAACAATGACATATGTTTATCTGTCGCGAAAAACTTAACATGAATCTTTCGCTCGCAAAAAATGTGACACTCGTTTTTTGCTTTAGTGAACAGCGTGCCCTAACAGCACTTGCTGACTAGGCAATTCAGAAATTCAGATTTCCCGTGAAGCACCATGGGCATTCCACGGAAAAGATGGCAGCTCCGTGTGGGCTGGCAACACTTCGCGGTGAACCAAACCACATGACCAGCCACATGCGCCCACAAGCACCTTCATGGGTTTTTGCGCTCACACCTGTTCACCATTTCTGCATCTTGCCTCACCTGTGAATAGTGGTGTGCGTGATTTGTGAAGCTGCTTAACAGACATTAAGATGCCATTGCTACACCAGCAACAGTACAGCACTGCTTTCAAGCGGCAAGCGATCCTCTATGAAGAGTGGGAAAGCAACGCTGAAGCAGGGCGGAAGTTTAATGTGACAGAGAAGTTTGTGAGGGTATGGAGAAAACAAAGGACCAAGATATTCGTGTATGCTGCGACATGCCGTTCCTTTCGCAGAGAGAAGTCTGGACTATACCCTACCATTGAGAAAACGGTTCGAGATTGGGTTCACAACCAGAGTACCAAAAGCCTGAATGTTTGCTACGATGATATTGAAGCAAAAGCACGTACTGTCGCGAGAGATATGTGCATCCCGCTAACAAAGTTCAAACCGAGCTTTTTGAGTGAAGTGGCACGACAGGCTAATGATGCCTGGCATGGACTTCCATCCAACATGGTCCGTGCGGTGTTTACCATGTGCGGCATCTCAGTACCACCAGCACCCCTTCCGACGGCGAGCAGCAGCAGTGGCTCACACGATGGCAATGACCGTGACTGCTGCATCCTTCTCTCAAGGGAGGACGAGTTGTAAGCGATGTTTCATGATCAAATAAATGTTTCTCTGCATCACTCTCTTTTCTGAAAGACTTACTGGTGTGCTATGGCCTCAGCATGAGGCTATGTCCGAAGTCAACTTTCTCGTTTTTGCCTAGAAGGAGTTGCAAGTTGGGGGGTCTACTTACAATGAGAGTCAACTTATAATCGGCAATATACGGTATATTTAAGTAGCTCAAAAAGCCCTTAATATTACTTATCCACAACGACCCATTACCAAACATCATCCTGGACTGACAATTTAGTTTGGTGCGCTGTAAAATCCCGAGCAAGTGCCCCGTCTATTTTTTGGCAGATTTCATATATACAGCCTCTTCTCCTCTTCCACCCTTTTCACTGCTTCATTCACAGCTGTTTTCATTCAGCCAACGAAGTCGAATGAAAACAGAAAATACATGCTTATTCAATAAAGCATTTCATTAGAAGCGTGAGTGTCCACTCTTTATTATTAGCAGCTCTTCTGCTGCCATCTTGAACATTGATCTATGACCTAGCAAGGGCTCCCCTCCAAATTTGGTCAAATTATCCTTCACCGTAGAGGGGAGCACTTTCTCAGGATGTTACGGTAACCAGATGTTTACTATATGTCCCCTTCGGGCCCGAGTTATGATGCACTGTCTGGAAATGCATCAAATTTGCATGGCATGACTCCAAGCCCCTCAATATTACATTAAAAAATGAAGAAATGCACTTTTTTCTGTGAGTTTGAGTAATTAACATGAACTAGCATGTAATTAAATATCCAATTACTCTATAATTAGTTACCTTCAATCCTTGGACAAAATAATCAAATATATTAGGCTAAAAACGCATCCACAGTTTGATTTTTGGTTGCACTCATTTGGAACACAAAAAAGGCTTAACATTGGTTGTGAAACGTGCCACTTTGAACGATCGTCAAACATGGTTGTGTCTCTAGCAAAGTGCTCATCTGCAGCAATACGTAGCACAATGAAGCTAAGTGACTGCTGTTTGTCTATTCAGGAAGCCTGCACCAAGGTGCGCACCGAGTTTGAACCCATTCGAACAAACATATTGCGAGTGACATTTCTCTAAATTTGATGTGTACAATTGGACACACCCCCACCAAAGATGATACACTCAAAACCCATTATAACAGAGTTGCATCTTACATAAAAATAAGTTAATTACATTCAAAAATTTGTTATAAAAGTATATTCTTAGCACTATGTGTATTGCAAGACATTTTTATTTACTTTGTTATAACCAATATTTTGTTATATTCAGGTTGATTATATCGAGGTTTGGGTGTATACAAAAAGCCACAGCAAGCTTTTACTAAAGTAATTTTCTGCAGGAATTTCCATTCCACGAATGCTTCTTACCAATGGTCATTCGAGATGGAAAGCCGTGGGGGTTGAAGATGATATCGGGAGTCATGCCACTCTCCGTGAATGGCATATTCTCCACAGGCAACAGCAGGCTGCACACACCTTTCTGACCGTGACGACTGGCAAATTTGTCCCCGATCATTGGATTCCTCTACACAGAATACAGCAGGAACAAACACGAAAATACTTAGGTTAAATACTAAACTTAAATATTAAACAAACATCAACAATAAATGGCTCGGGAATGACTTAACTGCAATACATTTAGCCGAACATTAAAGGGGTAGTGACATAAAATATTGCGGAAGAGATAGCCTTCGGGATCAATTCCCATGGATATGCATATATCATCTGCAAAATATAAACAGTGAAAAGGACTTGGAAGGTCTTATATAAAGTTTGCATGCATGATCAAGCACTTTACCCTGCACCTCACTGCTATGACACCTTCGAAATTGACTTGACGGTGACCGCCCTGCTTCTTTCACATCGCCACACTGCAGTCAATACAATATGTTATTATAACATCATAGTCGTCATTACTCTTTTGTAGCATTTTCTCCAGTAGACTACCATATAAACCGGAATATAAGTCGAGATATTTTCAATAAAACAACGAGCTCCCTCCTATATAAGACAAGTCGTCTCTTGTCTTATATAGCGGTGTCTAGCCGACAATGCACCGCTGTCTGGCAACATGTGGCTTGCATGTGCATGAGAAGCTGGACACGACCATATTCGTATTCAAATCCATAGCAGGTTGGTTTTTTTTTCTCTCTTGTCTCTTTTTTTGTTTGTGATTTGCCTCCGATCTGTTCCAAGTTCTCGCTCCGCTTGACATTGTGTTTCATTTTTAGTAGTCCTTTTTTTCGTTCACTGAATATGAGTAGCGATACGAGAAGGCAGTACTCAGCTGCGTTTAAACTAGAGGTTGTTGAGTTCGCAGAAATGAATGGGAATATGGCTGCTCAGCGCCGCTTTGGTGTAGCAAAAAAAAGCGTGCGCGATTGGAGAGTGCAGAAAGGGAAGCTACAGAAGTGCAATCCTCCGAAAATGTCATTTCGTGGGTGAGGTGCGGTTCATCCGCAGCTGGAAAATACGCTAGGAAACTTTGTGTGGGAAGTTCATGCGTGCTCGCTGCCAGTGACAGTGGATACAATTCGGAAGAAAGCTGTGGAACTCGTTCGAGAAGCTGGGCCCACGAGAGAAAAGTTTCGTGCACCAAACTCTTCGGTGCGTCGATTCATGAGACGCAAAGGATTTTCTTTCCAGTGGCGCACATCCATCTGTGAGAAGTTTCCAGACGTGCTCGCGGACAAGCTAATAAACTTTCAGGGCTTCGTGAACCGGCTTCGAGAGCAGAACAACTACATGATGGGGCAGATTGACAATGCCGATGAGACCCCCATGTGGTTTGACATGCCTTCATCGACCATGATCATGCAGCGTGGCGCCAAGGATATGAAGCTTTTTTCCACTGGCAACGAGCACTCGCGCTTCACTGTCATGCTGGCATGCATGGGAGATGGTAGAAAGCTTCTGCCCTTCATCATTTTCAAACGTAAGATAATGCCGAAGGAAGTGTTCCCGCCCGATGTTGTCGTTTGTGTCAACAGAAAGGGATAGATACATGGACAAGGCCATGATGCTCGAATGGATACAAGTAGTCTGGCATCGTCAGCCAGGTGCACTGCTGCGTCTTTGCAGCATGCTGATGTTACATGCGTTTTGTGGTCTTTTAACCGACGCTGTGAAGCGCATACTGGGCGATGGAAAAATGGACCTCGCCGTGATACCAGCTGGTACGTATGACGCCCACCCTCCAACCGATCAACGTTGTGCTAAACAAGCCGTTCAAGGACCGAGTGAGGCTGGAGTACCAAAAGTGGATGTCCGGCGACAACTCAAAAACACCGGCGGGCCGCCTACAGAGGCCTCCGCTTGCAACTGTTTGTGGCTGGGTGCTTTCCGCCTAGCGTTCCTTGCCAGATTCCATGGTGGAAAGTGCTTTTAAGAAATGTTCCATCAGCAACTCGCTGTATGGCACGGAAGACAACGCACTGTGAGAGGCAGCCAGCGACAAACTCTCGTCTTCAGAAGACAGTGGTGCTTCGCCTGACGAATAAGAACAGTTGTGATGGTGGTTGAGGGGAGCTCCGGCGATGGGTGTACTGTGAGCCCAATTTGCAAATAAATGTCGTTCGGTAATTTTGGGTTGTTTTCCTTTTTTTATTTTTCGGTAGCCTGAACTTGGGGGGTCGACTTATATTCCCACTCGACCTATAGTCCGGTTTATACGATAATCAAATGTCATTATAGTGAACATGAGATGAATGATTTTTTTAGATAGGGGATTTTTCAAAATTCCCCCTTCAAATGTCTATTGGTTTAATGTAAAAGTATATTACCAGTGTGAATTTCAATATACCAAATGTTTCAGAATAATATATCAAATTTTAACCCCCTTATACCTCCACAACACTTAAAAATAACGAAGAGCGATTTTGAAGTTACTCACAGCTATGAAAATAATTCCCTGTTCCGTAGTACCTGTCACAATCATCATCATAAAGACGCCCGCATAATTCTTTATCTGCCTGCCCTATTGAAATGTTGATAGCCATATCGCCGTCATCATCTTCTGGTAACTTGTTTTTCGCATCAGGCTTCGCCCCATTGCCTTCGTTTTTGTCGGGCAGCTTTACTTGTGTGCTTGCCACATGGCTGTTTTCTAGCCTTTTGGTTGGTGGTTGAACGTTAAAGATGAACTCTGCAAGCAGCAGGAAAGGAATGATATGACAGTGAAAAATGAGACGCGAGTGACCTATGGGATGAAGCCGCCAATGATTACCGGTGAATGCTTCACTAATGCTCGAACACTACAATACGCATAGTGCGACGACAAAGCATGCACGAGGGCTTAGCTGACGACTGATAAGATCCATACCACTTGTCGTGTTAAGAGAACGGCAATGACAGCTGTGGGAATTGAGGCTGGCCCGCTGCCTTTAAGCGGGCTTTCCCGCCTTTTCTGCCATTCTCATGTCCCGACATGTCTGCCCTCCGTTGCTGTCTGCCGCGCTGAGAGAGCGGAGTGACGTTTAACTCCCTCACCCGGTAGCGGATGTGGACTGTGGCGCCGCGCGCGGGGACTCGCGAGGGGTTTTCGCGGGCTGCGCCGGGCAGTGGTGGTAACTTAGCGAGAAAGTCGCTAAATTTAGCGCCTTTTCAGTCGTGCTAGCGACAATTTTATCACTTTGGAGTCTTAGCGACTTTTTTGGAGACTTTGAAAAGTTGAAATTGAATGTTTAAAGGACTACTGACAGGAAAAGTTTTGTTTTCGACATTTTTTTACAGTAATCCGTAGCTTTGCGTCTAGTAATGCCAAAATTCAATCGTAAATGTTCTAACGCATCGTATAATTGATGCTAGCATCGTTAATTGAGGACGATTTTGTTTCAGTTCAAAACGCCCGCCTAGATACCATAAGAAACTAGCGCCGCACAGCGGGGCAGTGCCTGAGACTACATGCGCTCAAGCTTCGGTGACGCTGAACGTGCGGTTTCCAAATAGGGTGACCCGAGAGTGGGGAAGAATAGAACGATGTGGGTGCGTTGAGCGTGTTCCCCTCAGGAAAAAGAAGAGCATTCCTGGCGTAAGCAGCGAAAACCACCTTAGAGCAGCCCGACAACAGAGCGAGAGGGGTGACGAACAATAGTCCTCGCCGGGAGCCAGTCGGCGAATTGTACTCACCCCGAAAACGTTCTCGGAATCTCCGATGCCCACAATACTTGCTTGACCTCTGCAACCACGCAAGGGGAGCCTTTGTCTACGTAAAACCACAAAAAATGTCGATTTTACCGGAATACTCGGATGAGCACACACCTTCGCTTTAAAACCAAGTTGAAATATTTTACAGGCAGCACTCACCCCTAATAATCGTTAAGAAGTGCATGCAAGAGTCTCAAACGTCGCAAGCACACCAAGCTTCCAAATTTTGTGTCAGGGGTCCTTTAAAACAGACATAGAATATTAGGAAACTAATGAGAACTGGGGAATGCTCGGAACGAGCTTCAAAAATGAGGCCAGGGCACACAGGATCGAGCTTCTTGAGCCGCTGCGATCTTTAGCGTGCGTGCAATGTGGCCACCTGGCTGTTTTGGGCTGGTTGGTACATGATCGACGAAGCGAAAAAAAAAAACTGCGCGGAACACCGGACAGTGAAAGAGACGGACCAAGCGCTTTTTTTCGCTTCGTTGAAAATACAAGGATGGAGAGGAAGCTACAGGAAAGCTGGCCTTTGCCCCTTCCTCCTGGAATTTCGAATACCTTGTCTATGCAGGCAGCTCGAAAGAAACGATGCCTGCGCTCGTCACTGCTGGAGCCTGGATGTCTCCCCCCCCCCCCTCGCTAATGCACACCCATGCTATGGTGGCTAGCCACCATACCCATGCTAAAAGTTCTGAATGCGCACTTGTGCGCCACGTGCTTCCGCGAGCATCGGCAAGCCTATCTCTCACACCATCCCTCTCGCTCCTCGGGTTCTGAAATCCGGGCATGTTCATGGCCGATTCTGCGGGGGTCTACCCAGCGTACCCCTTCAGAGAACACGAACTCAAACGAAGTGGTTCAACCGGTTCAACCTACAACACGTGGTAGCGTTGCTTCACCATGGCTCACTGAGCCGCAGATCACTCGTTCTGTAGAAAAAACAGCCGCTCAAAAGATTTCGTTCACTCCTGAGCGACACATCTCTATTTCCAGTACACTCAAGGACTAGGTGTAGCGTGCCGACTCGCTCGCTCTAGCTTAATCATGCCTCCAAAGTATGAGCAGCATTATCGAAAAAGTTGGGAATCACTGCCCGAGTTTAAAGGCTGGCTACGTCCTGTGGAGAGCGAAAGAACAAAAGCATCATGCGCCTACTGCATGAGCGAATTCTACGCGAAGCTGTGCGATATCAAGAAGCATGCCGCCACCACCAAGCACAAGAAGTCATCTGAACCATACTCCAGTTCTTCTCGGCAGAAGAAACTGCAGTATTCAGCCGCAACTGAGTCTTCCTGCGGCAGAAGTGAAGCAGCTCTTTGTCTGTTTATATGCGAGCACACTGCATTCCTCACCGCTGACCACCTGACAGAACTCTGCAAGAAACAGTTCATGGACAGCAAAAGTGCAGCAGGCATGCGCATGCACCGGCGCAAATGCACGAAGATCATAGTGAATGTGTTATCTCCGCATTTCGTGGATCTCTTGGTGGCTGACATCGGTGACTCAAAATACAGCCTGATAATCGACGAGGGTACAGATATTTCGATCACTAAGTTACTGGGTGTGGTGGTGCGATACTTCAGTGCTGCTCGGAAGAGCATTGTGACGACGTTTCTTGCGCTTATCGAATTGGACGATGGCACAGCTGTGACAATCGTCAGGGCATTGGAAAACCTCCTCACGCGTATGGGACTTGACAAGAAGCGTCTCCTCGGCATTGGAGTTGACAACGCCTCGGTGAATACGGGTGTCAACAACGGTATTTTCGAGACAATTAAGCGTGAGTGGCAACTCCCGAACTTGATAATGGTAAGGTGTATTTGCCATTCTTTGCAACTCGCACTTTCCCACGCTGTTCAGGGAACGCTTCCCAGGAATGTGGACTTCTTGGTGCGCGAAACCCACATGTGGTTTTCCCATTCTTCAAAGCGTAAAGCCGCGTACAGTCAACTTTACCGTAGCCTCTGCGATGGGGAAGAACCACTATCAATTCCAAGGGTGTGCGATACCAGATGGATATCGTTGGAGCCAGCGGTCGTCAGAGTCCTCGATCAATGGGACATGTTGCTGAAACATTTCGAACAAGCCAGATCAACGGAAGGATGCTACACCGCAGAGCTCCTGTATCAGATGTACTCTGATCCGCTGAATAAGCTTTATCTACTCTACCTTCGACCAATGCTACGAGAAGTTCAGCGTACAAACAAGGCCTACGAGAGGAACGACGCGGATCCCGCAAAGCTTCTTGAAGACCTCACGCTCCTAATTAAGATGGTTTGCAGCAAAGTGCTCATTCCAACGGCGAAGATAGATCCGCTGCGCCAGCCTATCGATGGTCACCTGGACCCCAAGCCATACCTGGGATACGAGTTCGAGAAACTGGCGAGCACGCTACCAGCTGGTCCTGAAGTTGACTTTGTGCGCCAGCGATGCGTTAATTTCACAGTAAAGCTGTCAAATGAGCTCCGGCAACGTCTGCCATCGAACTTCAAGATATTGCAGGGCATGGCACGGCTGTCTGTGGGAGCATGCTTGCGAGTACTCAAGGAGCCTATCACGGAGCTGGCGGAACATTTCGGTGTTCAACCAAACGAGATAGATCTCGTGAACGCGCAGTGGAAGAAGCTGACCCTGGTGGGCTGGGCCAACACCACCGACACCATTGCATTTTGGTCCGAGGCCACTGCGTACCGTGATGCAGCTGGCTCGAACCCGTTTCACGAGGTCGCGCAGCTCGCAGTTGATGTGCTCTCCTTGCCGCACTCAAACGCAGAAGTGGAAAGAGTTTTTAGCCAACTAAGCGTGGTTAAGACAAAACTCAGAAATTCTCTCAGCACTGCCAGCACAAATGCGGTCTTAAGTGTTCGTAGCGGACTTCGCCGTCTTGGAAAGTGCTGCCACACCTATGACCTGCCTGACACAGTGACAAGAAAAGTTGGAACCATGCAAGCGTACTCCTCAGCGTTCGCGCCAAGAAGTAGTGCACGTGCGCAAAGCAGTGGAGAGTCTGCAGACGAGGAGGTGTGGACTGGTGAGGTGGAACTATTGCTTGACATATAGACTTTAGTGACTTGAGTGAAATGTGAAGAACGATCGAAATGAAAGAGCGCCGGCCAAAATGAAAATATTTAAAACATTTCAGATGTTTTAAATCTTGTCATCTTGGCCGGCACTGTTTCAATTTGCTTGTTCTTCATGCTTCTTCCCTACGAGACGATACTTGGTCAAACGATCTTCTTGAGTGCAATGTGTCCAATAAAATAATTTTAGGTTTCACTCGTTCCTAGCATTGTAGTAACATATTACATCAAACGTTAGATAGCAGCTGTGCACGCAGTAGGTTATTGTTGAAAGCTAATTGACGAAGTATGGGCTCTTTGGTGGAATTGCAGTACCTTCATGAGGCAGAAAAAGCGTGCGTGGCGTGCATGCACAAAATTTATGCACACCACGCGTTCCCCTGCTTCGCGGAGAGAGAGAGAGAGAAAACTTAATTTCCGGCAGAGTGCTGCGCTGGGTTCCGACCCATGGGTATGGTGGCTAGATCATGGGGGAAGGAAATAACAGGAGGGAGCATGACGTCACGCACCCAGCCTTGGCAAGCCAACCCGTTTTGAAGCCAACAAAGTCGGCCCTTTTGCCGTGAGATCACGCAATAAACGAGACTTGCCGATACCTCGAAATACGGCGCCCGGTAGCTTTTAATCGAAATGAACTGGTTCGGCGCAGACTGGCCGGCTCACGGAGGTGTTTCAAAGACGGAACAGCGCCGAGAGAACTAAAACCTACCGCGAGCGCTGACGTTTTGGTCACTTGTTGGGCCGACTTGGTGGGCTTCAATCGAGTTGCGCAACGCTCCCTCCTGTCTTTCCTTCCTCCATGTTCCGATCTGTGGTTCAGACCTAGAAGTTTATTCCGCGCAATCCACGTCTCCCGGCAGACCCAGAGTTGCTTGTCCAGACCAAAACTGAACAGCGCAGTCCGACACTAGAAATGATTATTTTATTTTGACTGTTCACTTTATTCACCACAGCAGAAATTTATTTAAATCATTGTTTAAAAATAATCCCTTAACGTGCTTTATCCAGTCGAAAACTAAAAACTCAGGAAAAACGTCATCATCATCATCACTTAGCGACTTTTGGCTGAAATTGACGACTTTTAGGAAGCGTTCTGGCGACTTAGGCCCCCCAAAAGTTACCACCACTGGCGCCGGGAGCGGTCAGATACTCTCCGGGACAGCAAACGGTGAGCACGCTATCTTTTCGTCCGTCGACTCCCGTCAGTCGGGGGCTCGTCGGACTTCGCTGACGGCGCCTCGCGCCCAAGGCGAACGCTCACCCGCTGTTTGCCCCGCTGCGTACGCACGGCCGAAGGGCGGTACGGTGTCCTAGTGCGTGGCCTCGCTACGCCGACCCGTCTCCCTTCGAAGCCAACGCGAGCGCCTTTGCCCTCGCTCGAGCAACCGGGCCTTTGCTCCGGTGTCTCCGTGGATCGGCTTTACCGCGGAGACGTGCTCGTGGCACCCCTGTGTAGTACTTTGTGCCCGTGGCGTGGATAAGCCTACTTGCTTTCCCGCCGCGCCTATTTGCAACGGGCTGTACTGCGTTTGGTGTTGCCACAATAAAGTGTTGCGACTTGAGCAGTATCGTGTTTCCCGCCACGGCGACGGTTGACGCGTGCCCTGCGGCTCGCTAAGACCGGACCCACGCTGGTGGCCGTACTCCTTCGGGATACGTGTACACCACACTGGCGCCCAACGCGGTATCAAAAGCTCTAGCTTTTGATTGCTCTTAGCGAGTCAGTTCGCCTGCGCGATTCGGGCTCGTCGCAACATGGCTGCTTCGCGGGACTTTTGTCCGCTGTCCCTTTTAGCGGATGCCGCGTTGCACACGGAGGCCATTGCCTCTATGAACGGGAACCCTTCTGCACCCGTCCGTGTCGGCACCCCCTATTGCGGTGACGACACGAGGCGCCTAGCCGCTCCCTTTGGAGATGGCGCGTCGCTTCGGAATGGGCCTCTTGCCCTACCCGAACGTTACGCACAAGCGCCTCCGACTGCTAATGCGCCCTTTGGCATGCATGGCAGTTCGTCGGCACAGCGCTCGCAGTCGGTTCCCTGCGGAATTGATGGGGCCCTCGCCGACTTTTGCCCGCTATCAGCCGTGCAACCGACACTTCGACCGCACGCTGAGCAGGCGCCTGAATTGTCGATGGTAGCCGCACCAAGTGCGCCTTTGGTTCGACAACAGGCAAATCCCACAAGGAGCCTATTTTGCTCTGGGAATGGCGCGCAGGGCGGTGGTCTGTTTGAAACCGCCCCACTGATCGAGCTGGGCGACTGCTCGCCTTCGCTCGACCGCGCCGCTAACGCACCAACGGTTTCCTACGAAGCCGGTGCGACGACGCAGACTTTGCTGCAAAACGCCGTGCAGATGATCCAAGCACTCTCGGGAGCTGTGCAAACGCTTTCGGCTGTTCCGAAAAGCGGTCACCCCGCTGTTATGTTGCCTGTGCCAACCTACAGCGGATACGGTGATCAGCTCACCGCCCGAGATTACCTCGACTCTCTGTCACGTTATCAGAGAGCGATGGGTTTGGATGATAAGGTGGTGCTCGAACGTGTTGTTCCAGCTGCACTGACTGACACGGCGGCGAGATGGTATCGGCTTTCCGGTTACCGTGCAGCAAACCTCGAGGAATTTCGTGCGGTCTTTTTGCGCGAATTCCTACCCGCTGACTACGAAAGTAGGATGCGGCGAGAGCTCGAGCTCCGTACACAAGCTCCTGACGAGTCTTTACAGGAGTTTGTACGGGCGATGGATGAACTTATTTCTATCGCTGAGCCCCGAGCCTCGAACGAGGAACGCGTCGAACGGGTGATACGGCAGGCACATCCGACTTTTTCGGCTTACCTGCGCGGCGGCCGCTTCAGTGATTTGGAAGCGTTGGCCGCCGAGGCGAAGCGCATCCAAGGCGACATTCTCGCCGCGCGTGCCTATCGCCCGCCGCCGCCAGCCAGCGACGCCCTTGAGCCGCGCTGCGCTTGGAGAGGGGCCATGACCCTTCCCCAACGGCAACAGCCTCTCCGCGCCGACTTTGCGGCTGCAACCGGCTGTGTGTGGGAGTTGAGCGATCGCGCTCTTGACCCCTTTACGCATGAAAGGCGGGCAGCCTGCGCTGCTCCGCCTGAAACCTCCATACAGGGACGCTTTTCGACCCAACGTAATGTGGGAGGTGCGGCTCGCAGAAACGTATCCTACGATAACGTAGCGAGCCGATCACGACAGCTCGAAGCTGCTCCGTCTGGGAATACAGACCGTGATGGAGTGCGCTGTTACCGCTGCCGTGAAAGAGGGCACATAGCAAGGGAATGCACCGGATCCAGGCCTCCTGCGAGGCAGGGAAACGGGCTTCCGGGTCGTTCGTGAATGCACGACCGACCCAACCTTTGCTCCTTCCCTCTGCGTGCAGGGCAAGCACTTTTCTTGCTGATACGCACGCGCCGTTCATTCCGGTCACCATTGCCGGCCGTGAATTTTCGGCTTTGCTGGACACGGGCGCTAGCGCCTCGTTGTTTGGCGAACAGGTGTTGTCCCACTTGCAGAAGCACTCGGTGCGCTTGCGGGACAGCCGAACGACATTCAACCTTGCGAAAGGCGTGGCCCATTCGGCAGGCGCTGCAAGGTTGACTGTCCGATGGGGAGATCGAATGAGACGCTGCCGTCTTATTCATCTTCCAGGGCTCAATGTTCCAGTGATTCTCGGTCGGGACTTTCTCCTTAAAACCGGTATCGTTGTGGACATTGCGAATGGCGGCTATCGTGATGGCCCATTTTGCCAACTCAAGCCGTTCATCAGCCCGCCGGCGCTTACCGTCGCCTTTGCGGCAGAAGCGTCGGAAACGTGCCCTGCGCAGAGTTCGGGGCCAAGCCCCCGCTCACCGCATTTGCCCTCTCACAGTCCCCTTTGGGAACGAGAGGCGCGGCACGAACCGTGTCGTGCGCCAACTCCGGGGTCGTACCCTGGCGTTCCGCGCTCGTCGGCTCGAAACCCCTGCTTGGATCGACCGGCACGACACGAAGAGGCACTACATCCTTTGGTCGCCTGCGCGACTCAGTTGGATGAAGCACAGAAGGCTCGTCTGTCGACACTGTTATGTCAGTACGACGAGCTCTTCACCGATCAACCTGGCTGCACCGATTTTGTGAGCCATGTGATCGAAACTGGTGACGCGCTTCCTTTGAAGTGTAACCCCAGGCCCGTCAGTCTCGCCAAAAGGCAGATTATCGATGGGTTGCTAGATGATATGCTTGCGGCTGGCATTATTCGCCGCTCGTCTAGCTCCTGGGCGTCTCCAATTGTGCTAGTGCCTAAGAAAGATGGCAGTCATCGCCTGTGCGTCGACTATCGCCGTCTGAATGGAGTGACTCGTAAGGATGCCTATCCGCTCCCCACGATAAACTCCATCGTAGATAACCTGGGTGATGCACGGTACTTTACCACGCTTGACGCCTCTAAAGGTTATCTACAGGTCCGGATGGGTACCCGTGACCAGTGTAAAACTGCGTTCACGTCCCACAGAGGGTTGTTCGAGTTTACTCGTATGCCCTTTGGTCTTTGCAATGCTCCTGCGACGTTTCAAAGACTCATGGACCGCGTCCTCGGGGAAGCAAAGTGGTCTTACTGCATGTGCTACCTCGACGACATCGTGATTTATTCACGAACCTTCGAAGAGCACTTGGCCCATGTTGCCGATGTACTCGAGAGGGTGAGGACCGCCGGGATGACACTTAACCCCGCTAAGGTCCAATTAGCGCAGACCCGTGTTCAGTTGCTCGGGTTTACGCTGGGCGAAGGCTCCATAGAGCCGGATCGGGAGAAACTTCGAGCTATTCTCGAATTTCCCGTGCCCAAGGACGTACGTGGCCTTCGCCGCTTTCTAGGAATGGTCAACTTTTACCGTTCCTTCATTCCGTCCTGTGCCCGACTGCAGGCGCCCTTGAGCAAACTCTTGGGTAAGTCTGCCGAGTGGCAATGGGGACTTGAGCAGCAGGAGGCGTTTTGCCGACTGTCTAACGCCATAGCGGAGACAGCGCAGCTCAAGCTCCCAGACCTGACCAGACCGTTCGTTGTACAGACTGATGCGAGCGATCTGGGTTTAGGAGCTGTTCTCCTACAGGAATACGATGGCGTGTTGCAGCCGTTGGCCTTTGCCAGCCGCTCCTTGGTCTCTGCGGAGAAAAATTATTCCGTGACCGAAAAGGAGTGCCTCGCCATCGTGTTTGCACTGCGGAAGTTTGACGTCTATCTTGATGGGACGAAATTCGTAGTGCAAACGGATCACAGTGCGCTCAGCTGGCTGATGCGGCTTCGTGAGCCTGCCGGCAGGCTGGCGCGCTGGGCTCTCCTGATACAGCACTATGACTTTTCGGTGCAGTATCGAAAGGGGAGCACCAACGTGGTAGCTGACGCGCTATCTCGTGCCCCACTGTCGGCCGAGGACCTTGATCCCGGTGCGACCGCCGCTAGCGGTGCCTTAGCACTTGCAAGCGTCGGGGGCGAAACAGCAGCTTCGCCGCCGTTCGGCGTGAAGGGTGAGTCCCCATGCGGACAAACCTTGGCTGCTAACCAGGTAAGCGGCGCACCGCGAAGCGGCCGAGCGGGGGAGCTCTCCGAAGGCCACGAGGCCGAGAGCGAACCCGTAACGCCGACTCAAGCGGTTGTTGCTGCGGTCCTGAGTGGGCGCGATACCAGACTCCCCCATTTTGGGAGAATGGGCATCGCTTTCAGCAGAAAAGAGCTTCTGAAGGCCCAGCAAAGTGACCCGTTTTGTCGCGAAATATGCGACGGTCTCAGAGAGATGGAGCGCCGTGACGCTGCTTGTCCTGCAGCGGGCGCCGATAACGACTGTCTCGACGAGACGGAGCGCCGTGACGCTGCTTGCCCTGCAGCGGGCGTGAATAGGGGACTCGAACCAGCGTGTGTCGCTGAGTCCCCGGCGGATTCATATTTGCTGGACCATGACGGGCTCCTGCTGAAGTATATAGCCACTGACGACGAGTCCATAGACCCGTTTAAGGTGGTTATGCCCAAAAGTCTGAGAGCCGCACTGTTGCGATCCTCTCACGACGAACCCATGGCTGGTCACCTGAGTGGCTCGAAGGTTTTTGCAAAACTGAGCCGCGTTGTGACCTGGCCCGGCATGAAGCGAGACATTTTTCGCTACTGCCGTTCTTGCCGCGTCTGTCAAACGGTGAAATCAAGGGGTGGCAAACCGCCCGGTCTGATGAAACCGATTGTCAGTGAGCGTCCGTGGCAAGTGGCCACCTGCGATCTAATGGGACCATTTCCCAGAAGTAAGCAGGGGTTCATTCACCTGATGGTAGTCGCTGATCACTTTTCGAAATGGGTGGAACTTTTCCCACTTCGGAAGGTGACAGCGCGAGCGGTGCTTGAGAAGCTGCAGGAAGTGTTTTGCCGGTTCGGCTTCCCGGAAAGGCTCATCACTGACAATGCTTCGTATTTCACCGCTCGGGTGTTTGGTGTCACGTGCCGTTCCCTCGGAATTGATCACTGCACCACTTCACCCTACCATCCCCAGTCCAATTTGACGGAGCGCGTCAATCGTACGCTCAAACCGATGTTGGCGGCCTTTGCCGAAAGTCAAAGGGACTGGGCAGACCATTTGAGTGAGCTCGCGTTCGCTATTCGAACATCCGAGAGTCGCTCAACTGGTTTCTCGCCCGCCTTCTTGAATTTTGGAAGGGAGTTGGCAAATCCGGTGACCAGCGTCACTCAATGCCAGCTCGAGGACGAGGAGGCGCCGGCAGACTGCTCTGCTTATGCGTCGGCACTTCGGGACAGGCTTTGTCGAGCTTTCTGCAAAGCAAGGCAAAGTTTGGCATCGGCCAGGGCTCAGCAGAAGGCCCAATATGACCGCAAGCATCGCGACCTAGTTTTTGAGGTGGGCGATCTTGTCCTGAAGCGCAACCACGCCCTTAGCGATGCCAGTAAGGGGTTCTCAACCTCGCTCGCTCCTAAGTGGCTTGGTCCGTACCGAGTGGAGAAAGCTTGCACTCCACTCGCGTACTTGCTGAAAGATCCCCAGACGGGAAAACTCAGCCGTGCCCATATCGCAGACCTGAAACCCTTTGTATCACGGTCTGACGAGCTCGCGCCAGAGCCCTGCGGCACTGCGCGCCAGCAACGGGGCACACCCGGAGCGGCGGACCGCATTCGGACCCCGCGCCGGTATAATCTGAGGAAGCGGTCACCTTTGTGATCTCGCGCCGGACGGCGGACTTCTCCGCAACCGAAGGCCCTCAGTTTAGTCTAGCCTCAGTATAGGTTAGCTTCTTTACGGCCTTTTCTCGTAAAGAAGTTGACCCCGCCCTGTCTGCTGCCAGTGTTTCTTTTTTTTGAAGTGTTCATGTGTATTTTATGTTTCTTTTGTCTAATATTAAGTGTTATTTGTGTTTTATGTTTTTTTCGCCAGAGGTTGAGTGTCGTTTTGCTCTGTTTTTACTTTTTTTTTCCGTATTCGTTTCGTCTACCGCGAAGGGAGCTGTGTGTGACCTTGTGTGTCGGTGCTTGCCGGGAGGGAGAGAGACGAAGGACGCTTTGCGCCTACGCTCGCGCAGCCGTCGGCGGTGTGTGTGCGTGCGTGTGTGAGTGCGTGACGCTTCGGTGCGAGCCCGCGAGGAGTGCGTCATAGCTTCCCCTCCATCGACGCGGACACTGGAGGTGCTGGGGGGTCATTGACCCACTGACATCAGACCATCCGGCTGTGCTCTGCTCTTGGCTGTCGCCGAAGAAGCCGAGCTGCCTTCCCACCATGGCTCCTGCGCGAGGCCAGCTGAAAGCAGCTATATGCTGCCGGCCAACGCCAGGGCGCCTCGCAGCCAATTTTGGTTCGGCCTCCCTGACCACCGGAGAGGCCCGGCTTCCCGCAACGTCCAGCTCCCTCATCGAGCCAGAAATGCGGGGCCTCCGAAGCACAGCCGAGGCAGCGTTCGTCGGACTCGCTGCTTAACAAGACCAGCAACGAGCCATCAGTGAGACCCCCCTTCCGGTACCTCTGACCTCGCACTCGGGCATCGCACCCAGCGGACACTGTCACGCCTTTACCGCCCCTCCGCGCACTGGACGCTATCCCCCTTTCAGCACCACGAACACTAGTGCCACGTTTCTGTGCTCCCTTCCGCAGTTATCTGTATAGTGTCATGTGTTTATTTTGTTATTTATGTTTTTGTTCCTCACTTGTAATCTTTTTCTTTAGCAGCAGTAACAGGGCTGGACTGAGGTTAGCTGTCGCTCATAGCAGTGTCATTTTAACTGCATGGGTGACGCCCGGCTGCCTTTTGCAGACCGGTAAAGGGCAAATTTAGGAGAGGGGGATGTGGGAATTGAGGCTGGCCCGCTGCCTTTAAGCGGGCTTTCCCGCCTTTTCTGCCATTCTCATGTCCCGACATGTCTGCCCTCCGTTGCTGTCTGCCGCGCTGAGAGAGCGGAGTGACGTTTAACTCCCTCACCCGGTAGCGGATGTGGACTGTGGCGCCGCGCGCGGGGACTCGCGAGGGGTTTTCGCGGGCTGCGCCGGGAGCGGTCAGATACTCTCCGGGACAGCAAACGGTGAGCACGCTATCTTTTCGTCCGTCGACTCCCGTCAGTCGGGGGCTCGTCGGACTTCGCTGACGGCGCCTCGCGCCCAAGGCGAACGCTCACCCGCTGTTTGCCCCGCTGCGTACGCACGGCCGAAGGGCGGTACGGTGTCCTAGTGCGTGGCCTCGCTACGCCGACCCGTCTCCCTTCGAAGCCAACGCGAGCGCCTTTGCCCTCGCTCGAGCAACCGGGCCTTTGCTCCGGTGTCTCCGTGGATCGGCTTTACCGCGGAGACGTGCTCGTGGCACCCCTGTGTAGTACTTTGTGCCCGTGGCGTGGATAAGCCTACTTGCTTTCCCGCCGCGCCTATTTGCAACGGGCTGTACTGCGTTTGGTGTTGCCACAATAAAGTGTTGCGACTTGAGCAGTATCGTGTTTCCCGCCACGGCGACGGTTGACGCGTGCCCTGCGGCTCGCTAAGACCGGACCCACGCTGGTGGCCGTACTCCTTCGGGATACGTGTACACCACACAGCGAAGACGACCTAGAAACAGTACGTGCAAATCAACATGAAGATTCTGTAGAACTCGCTCTCTGGTTTCGTGCCGACCGGTTGTGACCCCGCGATTTCCAATGACAGCACAGCTCTAGCCGACTGGCTCGCCCTACGCCATCTCCTGCCGCCGACAAAAGCTCTCGCTGAGTGGTGCCCCGTCGTCGAACTCCTGCAACCGTGTACATCTTTCCTATCTTCTCCTTGCTTCTGGGTGTTGCTGCCCTGCGCTACGTTCTCTCCTTCCCCCTCTCTATCTCTATACCTTTCATCCTATCCTTTTAATCTCTCCTTACCCCCATCCCTCATGAGCTACTGTTGAGGTGTCGCACCCTGATGCACCCAGTTACAGGGCTCACTTTTCTTTTTAAGAATCACATAAGAATTATATAAGATTCTGAATTTAACGCTGATGCTTTGCAGTTGCTAAGAAGAATGCGCACGCTTAAGAGTTCATCTTTTAGCGATCGAGCTGCCCACATCAGGATAGATCGCTATTTTTTCAAATGAGTGTGCACTGGTTCTGTATTATTTCTTGTTTGTTTTTTCACGCTTACTAGAGCATAACGCAGTCACGAATATACACACAGCACATGTAGGCAATTCACATGGTTGCATTTACGATTTTTGCACCCTACAATACTTCCACTACAAGGAATTTTGAAAATAAGGAATGACTTTCAGCGGTCCCTTGAGGTACATTATATTGAGATTTGACTGTACTTCTCCGTGGCTGCTCGTGAGTCCTAGGCCACACCGCACGCGTTGAAGGTATTGTGTTGGCTACACTCCTTTTCCATTTTGTATTTGGAAGGACTCCTTGATATGGACTGTGTGGAAGTGCGTCCCAGTTTTGTGTCCTGACATGATCAAGTATTGCACACGCTAGGTGGTGATAGTTGCACCTAGCGACTTGTCATGTTTTCAGCTCTCTCCAACTGACACTGAGACTGGTCGATTATGAGGAGCCTGCAATTATCTGTCGCATGCATGTTACGACTAACTGAACACAAGAAACACATTGTAGCACAAAAAAAAAAAACTCAAGGCCATGACTTTTTTAAAGACGATAGTCTTTCTTGGGGATCTTCAACGCAAAAATTTTGGTCTGTCTGTTTGTACATTTGTCGGTCCACTCTTAACGACATCGAGTACCGTATAGTGCGGAATATAGGTCGAGATTTTTTCCAAAAAACGTCAATAAAAAGTCATCCCTCGACCTATATACCGGCCCTTGGCATAAACCAAGTGATCGTCTGACAACAAGGAGTGTCACATGCTTTTTGGGCATCAGAATCGACATCGCCTTCCTCCGTGGGCCGACGCGTTCTCTGCCAACGCCATTTCTCTTTTCTTGTTCATTTAGTGTTCATAGCGAGTGTCGACGTTACTCTGCGACTAGCCATGAATACGGGGACGCGGTGCCAGTTCAGCGCCACGATTAAAAGAAAAGTTATTGAATTCGCGGAAGCGAATGGCAACATGGCGGCACAGCGGCAGTTTGGAGTGTCCGAGAAAAGCGTCAGGTACTGGCACAACCAAAAATACAAACTGTCAGTGTGTAACACGAGGAAGTCGTCGTTTGGCGGTCACCGAGCTGTGCACCCGGAACTCGAGGACAAAGTGGCGGATTTCGTCCGCGAGTACCGTGCCAGATACCTGCCAGTGGATGCGGAGCTCATTCGATCAAAAGCCATCAAGCTTGCCCGTGAAGCCGGTCTGTCGAAGAAAGACTCCAAGGGATCCATTTATTGGGTCCGTCGCTTCATGCAACGCAAGGGATTTACCCTTTGACGGCGCACGTCGATATGCCAGAAGCTGCCATAAATGTACGAGGACAAATTGATAGAGTTTCAACTCTACGTGAACAGCCTCCGGCGGCAGCATGGCTATATGCTAGGTCAGATCGGCAACGCTAACGAAACACCGGTGTGGTTCGACATGCCGTCGTCCACTACTGTTTGTGAGCACGGGGCAAAAGAGGTGAAGCTCTTGTCGACCGGAAGCGAGCATTAGCGCTTCACCGTTATGCTTTCCTGCACGGCTGAAGGCAGAAAGTTGCCCCCCTTCATCATCTTCAAGCGGAAGACGATGCTGAAGGAGCCCTTCCCGCGGGATGTCGTCGTCTGCGTCAACGAGAAGGGGTATATGGACGAGGCCCTAATGCGCGAGTGGATCCGCACAGAGTGGAACTGGCGGCCCGGAGCACTCCTGCAGCACCGGAACATGGTCGTGTTGGATGTGTTTCGTCGGCACTTGACGGCATCGGTGAAGAAGAGCCTTCGCGGTGGAAAGACGGATCTTGTCGTTCCGGGAGGGATGACGTCAACATTCCAATCGCTGGACGTCGTCCTTAATAAACCTTTCAAGGACCGTGTGCGTGTGCTGTACACTGAATGGATCACTGGCGACAACCCGCGGACCCCGACGGGCCGGCTGTGCAGGCCACCTCTCGCGACAGTTTCTGGTTCGGTCTCCGAGGCATGGAGGTCTCTGCCTGAAGAGATGATGGTGCGCGTATTTAAGAAGTGCTGCATTAGCAACGTTCTCGACGGCCCTGAGGGCGACATGCTGTGGAAGGCGGCTAGTGATAAGCAGTCGTCGTCAAAGGAAAGCTCCGACAGCTCGGAGGACTGATTGAAGTGAATCCGTTAACTAATCCGCGCTTTTCTTTTTTCCTTTTTTTTTGCTGGTCAAGGTAAGGGGGTCGACCTATATTCCGCATTATACGGTACTTGAAACGGCCGACCCCATCTGCAGCACCCACCAATGTTGCTCAAGGTTGAGCGTTCATGCTTGTGCAATCGTGAATTAAAAAGCAATTATTGCACGTGTCTGGGGCACCATAACAACACGTATATATTCTGCATGTGCGTCTTTCACTAGAAAAGGCACACATAAGTAAATTTAAGGACCGTAGCCCTTATTACGCTGCGCTGACCACGCAACGCTTGCACGGAACGGGGAGTGTTTCCAAAGCGTTGCTAAGGCGAGACGCTGGTGGCACCTACCGTCGTTTTGGGTTCTAAACCTTATCAGCTCTGAGATGGGCCCGCACATCCGTCTCAGAGCCACGCGCTTTGTTTTCTAAGAAAACTGCCAGATGGGGCTCATGTCTCACGTGTGACATAAATTGATGCGCTCGTTCGCCTCCGCTGCAAGCTCGAGGCACTCCGACGCAGCGCCTCCAGAATACGACTCACCGATTTTCTTGCGCAGAACATCAAATAAATGTCTTGTTCACTCTCTCCACACGCAAGACTATCGTCTTTCGACGAAACCATGCAGATACGGGGCCAATTTTTTGTCAGCACCTGTTCAGGTTCACTCAGAACACTCAACTGACTAGCACAGCACAATAACCAACCACCCCTAAGCTACACTGAGAGGGTCTCAATGATAGCTGCATACATAAAGGAGGAAGAAAGACGAGAAGAGAGTGTGACAATCATGATGCCTTGTCAAAAAATTTAAAAAGGAAACAGGCCCTGGTCAAACAAGCGCTGACCACCTTTGTTGGGTTGCATCGACTGTGGGAGCGCAATCACGCCAAAACGCACCGCACATTGGGTCCTGGAGAGCAGGAGAGGCAGTGTCAAATGAAATTCGCTTGCCGAGGCTAGCATAATCATGAGATGCGTTTTCCTAGTCTTTTCTCTCATGCACGAATTTGCTAGTTAAAGATGAGCTGCCACAACTGTCAACAAAGTATGCAATCAAAAGCAAAAAGCAATATTAGCCTGCTTCCTACTGATAGACAAAGGGTCTAGAAATAAAAAGCTCTGACATAAATAGCATACCGAAATTGCCAAATATGAACAATAAAACCAAAGATTTTTTTAGTGATGAAGGTAAAGTGAAACTTAAGCTTTTCAGTATTTTTGTGTTCGTAAAATATACGCTGGTTAGATCAAGACAACGAAGATGTGGTCCTTGAGGTTTGCATGGTGCTGCATTACGGAGTGTTATAAAAAACAGATTTACGTTAACACATCTTTGATGAATAATCAAGCTTTATGCTTTGGCAGCAAACAATAATTTATTCAAGGCCACCCTGCCTTTTTTATACACAACTTATAGCCAACATAACCGAAGCAGTTCCACTTACTTCAGGCTTCCCAAGAATCAGGCCACAGATGTGAGTACTTACATCTAATAATGCTTTGTGAATTGACACTGCATCCACCACTTAATGTCCATAATAAAGCTGAAATAGTAGGCTAAAAATCCTCATACCTTGGCTACAACGCCAAACTTCAACATTGTGGTATAATTTGAACAAATGTTACCTCAAAGCAGTATATGTTTACCTGGATCCAGTAAGTGATGCAGATGGCCTGCAAAATATCTGTGCCAGTGTCATTGCCCAAAAGCTTCACTTCATGAATGTAGCCAGCCTCCATGTTCTTGTACTTATGCACTTTCGTCTCGCCGGTGACGATGTTGATGAAACTGAAATGAAAAAAAGATAAGTGCTCTAAACGGCATCAGGGCACAAAACACAAAGATGAGGTGCAAGGCTAATTACAGTTCCTATAATCAAAGGGACTGAGGCATGATAATACACTGCAGTGATGAAACCAATGCATCCTATTTCATTTCGAGAATGCATTTCAACCTGCTCTTCATTCCTACCATAACTTATAATCAATGGTGCACAGCCTTACCTGCAAACTGGCTGGTTGTGTTCCACCTTAGTGCCAATGTAAGGCAAACCATCGAGGTCAATGTGGCCTTCAAGGTGCCGGTCCGTCATTTTTCGACCAAAGACAAGGGACACCTGCCTGCCCGTGTCCCCACCTAGCACACGCAAGTTCACCACCTCACTCTTGTATATAGAGCCATGCTTGAAACCCCTCTCCACTGATGACTTGTTCAGCACCATGGCATCTTCCATGTCATAGCCCTATGGGAGAGAGCAGAAAAGAATGGATTCAGAAGTAGTCTTGTAAAGCAGCATAGCCTTCTATCCTCTCACGTTTGGCCCTAAAGTTTTCTCCCGAACGATCAGACAAAAAACATGGTATAGCACGGTCACGTATAATCAGCCCCAACTGAAATTCATCTTAAGTACCAGGTCACAATTCCTGTAACGAATAAATAAATTGACATGCAATTCATAAGCTTTCATTCGCTTGGTGGATTCCGTGCTGAATGGTAGTGTCGTTTGCTATCTCCGATGCCAGCGTAGCTCTCGCTGACCGACCCGCTGTCCACGAACTTCTGACGCCATGTAGCTCTAGCAGATAGGTGCCCCGTCCTCGGACTCCTTCTTTCGACCGTGTCCCAATCCCGTTCTTTTCTCAATCTTTACTTTTCACTCTGTTCCTTTTGATTTTTCCTCATCCCATTCCCACGTGAGCTACTGGTGAGGTGTTGCACTTAGCTGCAGACAGTAATGGGGCTTGCTTTTCTCTTCTCTTCATCTCTTACAATATCACTCAACCCCCGTCCCCTAATAATTTTTCTGCAGCTAGCTTCAAACCATGGAGCAAGGCATAGGTTTTAGCATCTGCATTGACATATCTTTAGTGTAATGCGTACACATCTTTAGTGCCATTTCATAACATTTCACACTATAAAAACTACACCACAGTCATCTTCCCTCCTCATGCTTCACTCAACATTGATTCCCATAGTATGTGGGATCTGCGAAATTTTTTTTATTTCAGGTTACTGTGATATGCTGATTTATTTGTATCTCTCTTAGTTTAGGAAAAATCCTGCTCCCTAAAAGGCACAACAAGTTATTTGCACTTCAAGAACAACAGATTTTGCTAAATATATAACCGCATATTTAAAATTGACATATAAATGTACATAAACTTGGCAAGCTCAATCAAAGCCAAATAAATAATTAAACAAAAATTTTCAAGCGCCACGTCCCTCCTTGGAGCTTTCGCTTTGGTAAAACGAACCACGAGGCACTCACGGTGTACGAGATGACTGCCACGATAGCATTGGTGCCTGTGGGGTATTCGTCCATGTCGTAGTGATCATAGGCAGTGGGCCGAACAAGAGGTGTTTGTGGTGTCTGGATGCGGTAAAGCTTGTTGTCCGAGCGGTAACGCAGTGCTTGGCAAGGTGTGCCCATTGTCTGCTTGCCCATCTGTGAGTGAAGAATACACCAGTTGCTTCTTGTGGTAGTGTTTTAATAAAGAACAAGAAATCAAAATAGATAGCCAGGGGAAAAAAGAAACAAGAAATGAATGAAAAAGAAACATAACATTACCAGTCTAAGAAAAGTATTTCATGCTTTATACAGGATGATGGTGAAGTTTTTCATAATTTACAAGAATGATTCTCAGGTTTATGTCAATGGCTTACGGCACGACAGCAATGTTTTGTATGTCATCATCATTCCTCTTTTATACACATTCTTTTCTACGCTGTAAGCCTTTCATCTTTTAATGCCGTAACAAGGCTCTCCCCAGCAAATTTTTAGGAGTGGCTCTCGGAGAGTGAGTTGAAGGTGAAATATAAAGTTTAAGAACTTCACATCTTCAAACAACTTCTTATTTTCTACATACTTCTACAGCTGGCAGTACATTTCTGGCAGCTATGACACATTTTGTTGCCTGCAGTGCAAAGGCGTCGACATTCACACATAAGACACATAAGCAATGGTGTTTGTGTTCAAGCCCTCGCAATGAATTTGGCTATCTCTTGAGGCCACCTGGTGACACTTTATTTTTTATATAACCAGGTGGTGGGAGGCAAGGTCTATTGGCATTGCTTAAGCATGGCTGCAACATTTTGGCTCCTAATAACGATTTCATAAATAACGATTTTCAGCAAGTGGTAAAATGACAAGTGCTTGCAAGCAGTAGTTACCGTTATAGTTTTGTTGTTACCCTAAAATTTAGAAATGTTGAAAAATGATCTTAGACCCGAACTTCAGTTCTTTTTTCGCACAAAAGCAGATTACGTAAAGCAAGGCAACACTGCCCAAAACGCTGAATTGATTGAATGAGCAAGACATTGCTGAAGCATTTAAATATGCCACATTGTGAAAGAAAAGTTGCAAGCAAATGTACCTTGAATAAGAATGCTTACCTGACACTGGTACATGTTTCTAGGACTCTGGTTGAAATCGGAGTAAGGAATCATGTTTGCTAACAGACTCAGCATGCTAGTCTGTCTCAGCTCTTGATGAGTGGTGATCTGAAGAAGTACAGTATATTAAAAGGGCAGCTACAATATAAGTTAGTATAGCAGACTTCACAAAACAAAAGCAAACCGTGAAACTTATTCCTAGACATAAAACTAACACAAACATCAAACATAGGATTTCTTCATGACCATGAACAAATTAGCGCTACATGCAAAGAGGACGGATTTGAAAAAACTGTGAGCTTTATTAATGTGATTAGAAAAGAAATGTGCTTGGGTATCACCTACAAGTTTCCTGCCACAGCATGTAACTTTTCCTCCACTTTAATTTCTAGTCAGAATTATGGCACAATTACCAATGCCGAATACGGGGGGAGGGGGGGAGTGGTCGGGGCAATCATCCCTCCTCAAAGTCTGTGTCAGCACCCCCCCGAACCCCTTACTTCAGCGCTTGTAGTCCACCTCCCAGCAGTATCACCAATTAGGACAAACAAGTGAAACCACTGTGAGCAGACATTGACAGTATTTATGCTGCGAAGGGGTTTTCTGCTATTAAAAATAAATAGTCCTGACCACGCTTCCCTCTCCAATGTTACTTCAGGTGACCCCCCCCCCCCCCTTTTAAAATGAGTAGCTGGATCCGCCTTAGCCAATGTGCCCTATCCTTTCCTTGGCTTGATTGTTGATTTTCAGTTGTGCCTAACGAAGAAAAACAAGCCCTTCCCGTTTCCCTTCCTTCAGTCATGCTTTACCATTAACTGGCTACCGGATAGATAAAGGCAAACATGGAACATTCCAAATATCAGAGACCAGCCGATTCTCTCACAAGCTTTAGACTAGCCAAGCTAGGCTAATAGGCAAATCGCATGTTCATCTAAAATTTGTCACCTTAAAGGGTCAGTAAACAACCTTGTGGCCCAATATTTCTGATAGAGAAAAACCTATGCGCTTGTACTATGCAAACACGCGGCCACAAGAAATTTGTGAATAAGTGCCGTAATATGAAAGTTACAGGGTGTAGAACAATCTGCTTTGGCTGCCTTTGACTTCTTGCTTAGCCTTCCTACTTTTCCAAGAAGTTGAGAGGGGTAAACATAGCTCTTTGTCCTGACTATGCCTCCTCTGGCAACTAACACGACATCAATGATTACACCAGCAGCCCACAGCCAACTGAGCAAGGCTTCACCCAAGTATCTGTCAAGTCATAGCGGCATGGGGAGAAGGTGCGGTGCAAGGAGTACGAGCTACTGAAGAGGTTTTTTTGAAAGGACCAATCAAAGAAGTCAGTGCTGAGTAATGTTGCACATGGGCAACGATATGTCATTTCACTAACAGGAGGGCTGGACAAGTGCTGACGAGAGAATTTTCTCCTAAAATGGAGCGGCTGCACGACACAGAGTGCAGCGATATTCGCAACATGTGATTGCAGCGGTCGTCTGTGCAAATTAGCGAGGTGCAAGAAATAAAGTTGGAGCTTTTACGCCCCTAAGTTGTTCTTACTGAGTTACATTTTTGAAACACAACTGCAAACTCTTCGGCCACGAACAAGTAATTTGTGTTTGTGTGTTGAAACGGTGCTGTCTTCGATCTCCAAATTTTAGTTCTCTTACAATAGCAGGACATTCAAGTAAGCAAAGAGCTACTAGTAATTAAATGACATTATTGACTTCATTTTATCCATGTCCTTTTTTTGTGTGTGCGTGTGCATAGTAATTCAAATACGAAATCATCCTTACCCCTTCGTAGGCTTCATCACGTACCACACAAATGCTGAGGTGCACCTGCTCAAATGTACCGATCCACTCAATTGTATCTGTTCGCATGTTGAGAACAGGACGCATCATGCGAGCCACGCTGGTGAAGAGAAACACGCCTGGGTACTGGGACGCTTGACTTGTTTTGGGCACAAAGCCGATCTCCATTGTTTGGGGCACCTGAAACGAGTGGCAAAAAGCTGTTCCTGGAGCTCCAGAGACCCAGTTACCTAACATCTATACACAGAGGTCCCTAAAAGACACGTTTTATTCTTTCGAAGGCCGAAAAATTCAGCAGGCTATGAAGGAAAGTGCAAATGCCAACAGCTTGTAGTATGCAGGTTCTTCTAAAATGCACAAATTTCACAAGAACACGATAATATCAGTTCAGTAACTTTGCTCTGAACTACACAAGAGTGCTACATACATGACAATACACTACTAGTACTACATTCAACCCCGTTCAAACTTCATTATAACGAAGTTGTGTCTTAGTAGAAAATAAGTTTGCTGTATCTGAAAATTCGTTATAAAGGTTATTCCCAACACTGAGTCTATTGCAAAAGTATTTCTCATTTACTTCATTATAACTGATATTTCGTTATATCTGTGTTCATTAAATTTATATTTGAATGTAGCAGCGTTTTTGAGCAAAGAAACAGCACTTGCCTTTTCTAGTCCACAGGCCTTCATTGTGCGAAGGCTAGTCACCATGTTTTCCACACTGCTGTCCTCGACATAGCCCAAGACGCGACCATCAAGTACGACAACATAAGACTCTGCTACATTTGGTCTTATGCCATCTAGCGGCGCCATGCCTAAGCCTACCAATAGAGAAGGCAGGTGGCTTGTTGGCAACTGCTGATTTACCACCTGGAAACAAGCATGCCCAATTAGTATTTTGGCATTTTTTTACACATGTGCAGCAACACTCGAAAACACATTTTGCAGGCCATGACAATACTTTTAAAGTCTCACTGTGAAACGATTGCAACCATAAGATGAAATAGGCATTGATCCTTATTTTTGTGATTTACTTTACACATTTATTCTGATCTGCTAGGTCTAATGTACTTTAATCCCCTGCCAACATTATTTTTGAGATTTTTGTTCAAAGGCTGAGGATTTTTTAAAATGCACCAATTGTCAACCTTGCAGTTCTCCCAAAGCTACTTCAGTAGCATATGCTATTTACTTATCACAATGCAAATGCCTAAGGACGCAGTAGCACAATGACAAACAAGCAATACACTACCTCCACCAGGGCAGTCAGGTGATTGAGAAGGCCACAGGGGGCGCCATCGGGCGTGTGCACAGGGCAGAGAAAGCCTGTTACAAGAGGAAAGGTGTTCATAAAGGTTTCTAGTCACACAACACAGACACAACAGCATCAGCTAAGACAGCAAAGTTACATCTCACCCCAGGCCTCGGGCAACAGCTTCCGCACGGTAGTGGTGCGCATCTCAGCAAAGAAGGCACCTCTGTGGACACAGCGGAAGTGTGACAGGTATCGCCAGTAGTTGAGCTTCTCAGCAATGACAGTGGTGCCTGTGAACTGCATCAGGCCTAAGCCCGTCTTAGTCACGACATTACCAGTAGCCAGAAAATAGTTCATGGCCGATGTCAGGTCCCATGATGTTGCCAGTGCTCGGCTGAAGTTGGCTGTAGGATGTTGGCACAATTACAGTGTGAATGAATGCAGTATCGCAGTCAAAATAGAAGGTTACGGGTTTTTTGCAGCAAAAGCGAAAAACAATACTACAGCAGACTCTTGGCAATACACTCATGGCTTGTATGAATTTTAGAGCAATGTTATTTTTTTTTTGTTACTTCACTCAAATACCTCCTGTACATAACCCTTCTTATCAAATGTAATGCTAAATATCACTAGGACCATTTATTCACATCAAAATTGTCAAAGTACTTAAAGAAACAGTAAAGCATATCAATGGATATACCACAAGGCAGAGGCATGCCATTACAATAACCCCATTTTCCACCCGTAATAACACATTCAAGTATTCGTTTTTCCCTAGGACAATTACCGAATGGAATAACCTTAGTAACGAAGTTGTTTCCCAGTCATCCTTGAACCTTTTTGCTGCGCAGCTCTAGCAGCGAGTGTCTAATTTCTATGACATGTGCTCCTGTTGTTTATTTCAATCACTGTAACCATTCTCCACTTGTGATCATCTTAAATTTAGCGCTCATTTCTCTATATGTTCTTATGCCAGTTTATTACAAACCACTGTTCTTTTTTTTTTCGTTATAAAAGTGTGTAAATGCCTTACCTGTTTTATACTTATTTGTTTGCCGATTTGTAAACTTATCAAATGTATATCCACCCTGCCAAAACCCTATGTTAGGGTTGCAGTATTCATAAATAAAATAAATAAATAAATGTCCTCACCGATACTGAGCTTGAATGCAGACCCTGTCGACTTTGCTTTCTTTTCTATATTTTGCCTTATTGAATACAGAAATCCAGAAAGCTTTTCCTGTGAAATAAACAGTAATGATGAAAAAGAATTGAACGATAAGAACATCAACTACAAGCCACTATTTCTTTCAACTTCAATATGTGCAAAGTCACCAGAAGGATATTCATACCTTTAGTACCATAAGGTACAAGTGCCCAGCAAGCAGAATCTCATGGTTCATTGGGTTGTCAGCGGACTCAATTGTACACTCTCCCTTGGCAACAGCAAAAAGCTTTCGTATCATAAGCCTTGGCGAGAAACAAAATCAAAAGATATCATGGTTGGCACTACTCAATATCTTGAAATTCCAGTGACAATTTCCAAGTGAAGTGCTCTTGTTGACAGCTTCGAGCATTTTTATGGCTAGCAATAGAAATTTTTAACACCGGTACAAAAGTGCGAATGGAAAAAGTTCATGCAACCCAGTTTCAGGGCCCATTTCTCACCAAGCAGCAATTATTACGGCACTACTATACACCTGCACTGCACGAGAGATTGGGAGAACTTAAAATTTGAAATGGAACAGTCCCCGTCCGCACTACTGCTCATATCCATTCAAGCAATACTAATGAAAAATCGTCTCGAAAATGTATACACATGTAATATAATTACAGACGTACTGGCTTTGCTCTTTTCAGAATTATACAGTGGATAGATAAACAACATTTAAAGGGACACTAAAGTCAAATAATAATTTACGTCAGATTGAAAGCTCGATGTATGACAACATCTAAAACAACAACATTATCAACAACAGTGCCCTACTTACCGAGAAATTAGGGTAAATGCACAAGAACACAAGCGCCGCAGTAGGACATTTTCAAAATGATCCCGATGGCATCAGATGGACCACCTACAATTATTCACTAGTAATCGATCTAACTGCACTAAATCAAGAGCCTTCCGTGCATCAAGAGACGCAATAAAATGCTGCTTGTTCGTTTCTGTTTGATTCATGGGAAAAAGAACCGCCAGACGTTACTATGGCAAATGGCGCGAGTGGTTCAAAAATTCAGTTTTCGCGTGGTTACACGGGACAGGTGGTGCCATCTAGCGGGACGTAGTTGAAACAAAAGCGTCTGCAATCACAAAGCCAACGGCGGGAAATTGATTAATGTCCGTTGTTGCTGCTGTGGCTCTGCTGCTTTTGGTCTGCTGCTACTGGCACTGTAAAGCCGGGTAACGTTGTACACAGCAACAGTGACGCGAGTCGGTCCGGTCGGTCTGCATTTTGAGGTGGGTAATTTGAAGCGCGCCAACCCGATGTAGACCACTAAAACGTGATTTTATTTCAAAACAGGGCCTTCCTTGGCACAAAAGTAACACTACGAGGTTTCTAGACCGCCATTTCAACAATAAACGTCGACTTAATAGTTGACTTTAGTGTCCCTTTAAATGTCCTCTCCACAACAAATACAGTCGCCGACCGATTTTTCGGACCTGGCGGGGACCGAAAAAAAGTACGAAAAATCGAACAGTCCGAAAAATTCGTTTTTGCCAAAAATCTGAAGTTTATTGCATCAGGCACGTTTAAAAAGTCCTTGATGCTGCCTTGCCTCAAACTACGCTTGGAGGCAATTCGGTTTGCCCGTATTTGCGCCAAGGTGACATCGTCGCTGTAAACGATCGACAAAATTGTGGCCGCGTTGGCGATCTCCGACGGCTGCGGGCGGTCGTCGTTGTCATCCGACGACGACGACGTCGTTGTCGTCGTTGTCATCCGACGACAACGACGACCGCCATCCGGCGTCGACCGTCATCCAGCGACATCTAGCTGCGAACGTCCACTCTCTATTAGCTTGATTATGGCAGCTTTCTTCTCCATCGTCAGGGTCGTATACTTCCCACGCTTCTTCACACCACCTGGCTCCTGCGATGGCACAGATAGCGGAGCCATGGCACCGAGAACACAAAATTCAATGCCGCAGATAGCCGCTGCGAAGCACACAACGTCTCGACGCTACGCGACACAACACGTGCAGAATGGCGACTGAAAAAAGCTGCAACGACAATAAAAGAATCCTTCTTTCGCCTCCTCCCCGTGCGATGTGATGACGATAGTGCTGACCGAAGACGAAAAAATGGCATCCATCACCGCGTCTTTTAAAAAGCAAACACGTCTTCCGAAACTTAAAATTTGGCGTGCGCATTCCAATCTCGGAGGCAGGAAAGGCATCTGAAGATCAAGCTTAGCCAAGCCGACGGAAAATCCAACATGGCGGCGTTCACAATGGCTTGGGGCGTGGCACAAAACGAGCGATTTAGTCCGAAAAATCAAACTTTCAGGGGCAAATTCGCCCGAAAAATCGGTCGAAACAATGCATTAGCTCTATGGGATCCCTGACGGTGCATTTATGAAGTCCGGAATATCCAACAAGTCCGAATTTTTGTAGTCCGGAAAATCGGTCGGCGACTGTATATGCTTTCAAGAGCATTATTACCTGCACAGAGAACTTAAGTAAAGTTGGCAAGTTGGGTCAGCTGACATAGAAACCATCATAAGAGCACAACTAAACACACCACACAAGAAGAAACAGACGAAGGCAGACGCACACTACCAATTGACTTAATTGAAGAAAGATCCACACCTTTATACATCAACACCCTGCGCCGGGGCACTGTCAACAACCAAGCAAATCCAAACCAAGCGAGAAAGAAAGAGATTGGAATTGGGCCTGGTTTAAATTTTTTTAGTTGTTGTGATGGTGCCCCAGCGCATGGTGTTGATGTATAAAGGTGTGAATCTTCCTTTTTTTCTTTCTTGGAGAGCTGAAAGTGGGGCTGCAAATTATATGCAAAGGCAGGTTATATGCGTAAAAATATCGGTTCGCGTTCGATGCCCTTGGAGCTTAGATCCCGCACTGTGCCTTCTACCATGCACCAAGACGCCGCTCAGCAAACGCTTCCTCCTGCGCCGACGCCATGTTGTTCCGGTGTCCCCCGCATCTGCGACCCTCCTGTCTTCACCGGCGCGGATGGCACTGACGTCGAGGACTGGCTCACCATGTACGAACGCGTCAGCGTCCCCAATCATTGGGACGAGGCAGGTAAACTCGGCAACCTGGTTTTCTACCTCGCGGGTGTGACCGGCATGTGGCATAACAACCACGCATCCGATTTAGCAACCTGGTCCAATTTCAAGACCGCTATCACCAATGTTTTTGGCCGCCCTGCCGTTCGTAAGCTGCAAGCCGAGCAGCACTTACGCGAACGCGCTCAGCAGGCCGGTGAATCATTCACCAGTTACATTGAAGATGTCCTGGACCTGTGCAAGAAATCCAACGACAGCGTGTCCGAATCAGACAAGATCCGGAACGTCATGAAGGGCATTGACGATGATGCCTTCACGATGCTGCTTGCCAAAAACCCAGGCACAGTAGCTGAGGTCATCACGCTGTGCCAAAGCTACAAGCAGCTCCGCTCCGTTGGCAGCGTTCGATGACCCGTCGCTCCACACCACGAGATACAGGACTTGCTGGCTTGGAGGCGAGCTGTGATCAGGTGGCACTGCTGGCAGACCTCAAGCCCTTCATACGTGAGGAAATCGCACGGCAGTTCTCTCTCCTGTCCTTTGCCCACCCACCGGCTGCTCAACAATCGGCCACTACCATTCTTCCACCCATCCGCCGAGCAATTGAGCAGGAAATAGCGGAGGTCATGCCTGCGTACCACCCACAACAGCTTCTGGCCCCTGCGCCCCCAAGTTACACCCAAGCGGTCGCCAGGCCGCCTCCAGTCGTTCAAGCGCCCGCCCCGCTGACTTACGCCGAAGCTGCTGCACGACCTCCATCCTTTGCAGCGGATATGCCGGCTACGTATGCTGATGTGACCTCTCAGACTCAGCTCCAGCACCCCTTGCAGCCTTTCCAGCCACTGTTCCGTCCATCGGCTCTTGCGTCATGGACAAGACCTACCCCGGCGAACCGATGGCGCACACCCGACAACCGGCCCATTTGCTTTGCTTGCGGTTACGCCGGCCACGTAGCATGTTATTGCACTCGCGTACAGACGCCCCATATCTCATCCCCTGTTGCTGGCCAGATCAGGCATACCTATCACGACAAAACGCCGTCTATGCCACCGCCAACTCGCCTAGCTTCATCTTCTCGTAGGTCACCATCTTCACGACGTTGTTCCCCGTCCCCCATGCGGCCAAGTTCAGCTGCTCACGAGCGGGAAAACTAGTCATCGCAGTCCCCGAGGCAAGGGCTGCGATGCTATCGCATTGTGAAAGCCCTCAGAGCCGCCCATCTAATGTCATTGACGTGCTTGTAGACGGTGTTCATGCATTTGCTCTTATTGACACTGGAGCTGCAGTATCCGTTATGGACGAAAACTTTTGCCGCTTGCTTTGAAAAGTGACGACGCCAATTTCTGGGTTGTCCCTTCGTACTGCCGGTTCGCATCGTATCCATCCTACAGCAGGGTGCACAGCTGGCGTTGTCGTTCAGGACGTTCTGTATGTCGGCCAATTCATCATCATTCCTGCATGCTCTCATGACGTCATCCTGGGGTGGGATTTTCTCTCCCGCAACGACGCCGTCATCTATTGTGCCGCCGCCGAAATTGAACTCTCACCCTTTTTGAATTTGACGCCGGAAGACAGTCCCTCGAAACTGAGCAAGATTCTCGTGAATGACGATACTATAGTGCCTCCAAGCTCGACGAAGGGTGTATCGGTCTACTGCGCTGCACTCTTCGACACGATTGCACTCGTTTCGCCATCCGACCGTGCTTGCCGAAGGAAAGGGTTGCTAGTACCTTTCGCGACCGTGCAAATCACCCAGGGCAACGCCGCTATTTTTGTGACCAACACATCCCCGTACACTGTTACCTTGGTTCGAGGGAAATGTCTCGGCAGAGTGGAACCAGTGGATAACGCACAAGTCCTGGACGTATCTGATGACTCGGGTTGTCCCAATTCGTGTACCATCAGTGCTGTTTCCACTTCTGATTCATCATCTCCTGATGTATTTGGCCCCTACACTGATGACAACCTTACGTCGGTACAGCGTTTCCAGCTTCTGGACCTGTTGCGAGAATATCGTTCTTCTTTCGATGTCGGGCGAAGTTCTCTCGGTCGCGCGTCCGCTGTTACGCATCGTATCCACACTGGTGCCCATCCACCATTACGGCAACGTCCCTATCGCTTGTCGCCTGCTGAACGTCGGGAAATTAACGAGCAGGTTGATGATATGCTCAGATGCAACGTTATTCGGCCCTCGGACAGTCTATGGGCGTCTCCTGTTGTTCTTGTTGCGAAGAAAGATGGTTCTGTACGGTTCTGTGTGGACTACAGACGGCTCAATAAGATCCCTCGCAAGGATGTTTACCCACTGCCGCGCATCAATGACGCAATTGACAGCCTTCACGGAGACAAATTTTTTCTTCTCTCGATCTGTGCTCGGGCTACTGGCAAGTACCCATGGCTGATGACGCTCGACCGAAGACGGCGTTCGTCACACCCGACGGCTTGTACGAATTCAACGTCATGCCAATTGGTCTATGTAATGCACCTGCTAACTTTGAGCGCATGATGGACACCGTTCTGCGCAACTTAAAATGGCACACAGGTTTGTGTTATCTCGATGACGTTGTTGTGTTCGCTCCAGATTTCTCCACGCATCTCCAACGTGTGAAAGAAGTTTTCGCACGTGTGAGCAATGCCGGCTTGCAACTAAATCTGAAGAAGTGCTGCTTTGCAGCACGTCAACTCACCATTCTAGGGTACGTCGTGTCCAAGGATGGCATTCTTCCTGACCCAGCCAAGCTTCGGGCCGTGGCTGAATTCTCCAAACCTGCGTCTGTCAAAGATCTGCGTAGTTTCGTGCGCCTGTGCTCATACTTCCGACGCTTCATACGAAATTTCGCCACGATCGTATCACTGCTGACGAAGCTCTTTGGAAGTAACGGGCCCCTCAATTCGCGGTCGTCTGAGTGCAACGACCCGTTCGCGAAGCTCCGCCATTTGTTGACGTCTCCTCCCATTCTACGCCACTACGGCCCTACGACCCCGACGGAGGTGCACACAGACGCCAGCGGTGTAAGCCTCGGCGCTATCCTGGCGCAGCGCAAACCCGGATTTCCTGAATATGTCGTAGCATATGCAAGGCGTACCCTCACGAGAGCCGAGACAAACTACACCGTCAGGGAGAAAGAGTGCCTGGCGATCGTCTGGGCCCTTACAAAGTTACGACTTTATTTGTATGGTCGCCCATTTGATGTCATCACCGACCATCATGCACTATGCTGGCTTTCATCATTGAAGGATCCCTCAGGCCATCTCACCCGTTGGGCTCTTCGCTTACAAGACTACGACATCCGCGTGCTGTATCGCAACAGATGCCAGCATGCTGAGGCCGGCGCCCTCTCGCGCTCCCTTCTGCCTGAAGGTGATGTGCTCTGCTCAGTATCCTCAGCTGCTGTTTCTGCCATTGATGTTGACATCATCGCTACCGAACAGCGAAAGGATAATTGGATCGGCCCGCTGATCAACTTGCTCTCTGATCCGTCCGCAACCCCATCCACGCGTGCCTTGCGTCGTCGAGCTCGCCATTTCGCCATCCGTGATGGCCTTCTACACCGACGTAATTACGACACCAATGGCCGGCAGTGGTTACTCGTGATACCCCGCAGTCTACGGTCAGAGATCCTTCCATTCTGATCCGCAATGCGCGCACTCTGGGGTATTCAAAACCTACCATCGCATTCGACAACACTACTTCTGGCGCGGGTGTACCGCTACGTGCAGCAGTTCCGAACTGCTCCTGGTCGGCGTCGCGAAGCCGCACGCTGCCGGCGTGCTCTTCGGGCCGCTCATACGCATATACACGGAGCGCGATGGCGCGGCACGAAGCCCCGTTCGCTCCTGGCACACCTTCGGTCACGCTACGTTCGCTCCTGCCTCGCTTGCCAACGCCGCAAACCGTCAGCACACATGTCGCCAGCCAGTCTGCAACCGTTACTTTGCCCTGAGCGTCCGTTTCGGCGCATAGGTATCGATTTGTATGGACCACTTCCTCTGACGTCGGCTGGTAACCGCTGGGCCATCGTAGCCGTAGATCATTTAACGCGATACACCGAAACCGCCGCTATCCCTGCGGCTACTGCGCGTGATGTTGCGTCCTTCCTACTGCATCGATTCATACTGCGCCACGGTCCACCTCAGGAGCTTCTCAGCGACCGAGGCCGTGTCTTCTTGTCAGAAGTTGTCGAAGCCATTCTCACGGAGTGCCATTCTGTCCACCACAAAACTACTGCTTACCGCCCGCAGACGAATGGTCCCACCGAACGCTTTAACCGCACCCTCGGCGACATGCTTTCGATGTACGTCGCCGCCAACCACACGAATTGGGATACTATACTGCCCTTCGTCACATACGCCTACAACACCGCCCCTCAGAGCACAACCGGGTTTTCACCTTTCTTCTTGCTGTACGAAAGGCACCCGTCACACACCATCGACACGATACTCCCGTACACGCCGGATCCATCTGAGTGTGCACCTATTTCCGAGACAGCCAGGCTTGCTGAAGAGTGTCGCGAGCTGGCCAAGACATTGACGATGCATGAGCAAGAGCAGCAGAAGAGTATTCGTGATGGCTCCGCCCCTTCTGAACCCACGTTCCTTCCTGGTTGCCTTGTATGGCTCTCAATCCCGACCTTTGTAGCTGGCCTTTCTTCCAAACTACTCTCGAAATACGAAGGCCCCTACTGTGTCATCGAGCGCACATCTCCGGTCAACTATCTGATCGAACCAATTGAACTAACTTCGGACATGCGCCGTCGCGGGCGCGACGTAGTCAACGTGGAGCGCCTGAAGGTTTACTATGACCCGCTCATAGTGACAAGCTGTTAGGTCGCCCGGCGGCTCCCTCTTCAACCCCGGGGTAAATGTAGAGAAGCTTCCGAACACTGAAATTGGTCGAACTCTCAGGTGCCTCCTAGTGGGTATACCCAAAAAGGATGCCGCTCGCGCTAAGAGCCCGTGCTTGGCGGTTACTGTCGCCATTGTGCATGCTCGCTGTGTGCCGGCTAATAAACGCCTTAACAGTATCATTTAAAGAACACTTGGAAGCACTTGAATGTCAGTGTGCGAGTGCATGTTTATTTTATAATTGGTCTGCTTCATGCACTTTTGTTTTTCTGTCTTTTTTTTTTTTTCAGGAAAGACAAGCAGGCCGATTTCAGAAAAAGAAAAATGCTTGATTCTGAGGTAATCTGGGGCAGCCAACAAATTAAAGTTAATGTTTTACCAATTCAAGCAAGAACTTAGCAGTTGGCAAACTAAGTTAATTATTGCTTAGTAACGAAAAAAATACAGGTTGTAAATACACACAACTACAAATAATATACGTACCCCAGGTATAGCATTCCCAGACTGCACTTTTTTTTATATATCTTAGGTCAAGTTAGCTGAGACACTCGACTGATGTATTTTACAGTGAGACAACTTTACCAATTTTGGACCAAAAATATAGTTCTCACTCACTCACTGACAAAGTTATCAAACAAAATTTTCAAATGCGTACTCACAGTATTAGGTTGAACTTGTCAACATTAGATTCAGTGTGAACACAGATGCAATGTCTGAAAAAACAAATGCAGAAATTTCATGCCAAGAATAAACCATAAGAAATAATAATAATAAGTTTAATAACATAAGGTTTTTGAACAGCAGAATTTTACAGCAAAGCTGTTGTTGCAACTGTAAAGGCTGCATATAATGTCTGCATGGAATGTCTGCAGTAAAAGCCGGCCAAAAATTAGGCCATCACTTATGAGGCACAGATAATTTTCTGCGCTCGAAACAAAATTTTGAGAGAATGTTGGGTATGGAAAAGGTGACACACAGGAATAGCTGGAAGTGTCCAAGAGCTTGAATGGTAATAATGCCAATTTTGGTCAATGATTAAAATTCTGTTTATTGCACACTAGAGGTCTATAAGCATTTCACAATGCATAGGCTCAGAGCTTAAACAAAAAGAACTCAGTTGTTTTTAGGAATAATCACGCTGGAGAGATGGCAAAATTGTACAAACTTCCATAAAAATTAATCACCGAAATTTTGCCAACTGGGGTCTTCCTGTAAGTTTACTAGGAAGGCAATGTGCTTGCAATTTGTTAGTATACACTAATTCAAAATGGTATATACCAGATGTAAATTCACAATGTTAGCCTGGGTCGTGTCTTTGAGCTTCCACTTACAAAACCGTTTATAAGTCCCAAACAATTCGATTCAAATATAGAGAAAATATTTCAGAACACTGAAATGTTATGCCCATATCACACTCGTCAGACGTGATCGATCAGATAAAGTAAAACACTGCATGCCTATCGGTCCAATCAGAGGAGCTACGTGACTTCAAGATAGAATGGTGTTGCCGATAAACCGACACTTTGTGGGAAATCTTTTCCAGCACAGCAAAAGTGGCTATGGCACGCCAACAAATAAAGTTGAAAACACATGCTGTGTTCTTTACAACTGAAAAATGCAACCTGCGATGAATTCTGGAATTGTCATCGTTATTTGCCATAGTAACGGTACATGAAAAGTAACTCACTTGAGCAGGAAAGCGGCCACTTCCTCATCGCTGTACCAATCGGGAAGCCTCATGCAGATGCGAAACTTCTCCCCAATGTAAGCTCGCACTTGGTCTCGTGTCAGCAGGCCTTCATTTTGCACCTGCCTCAACATGTTAATGATGCAACTACAAAAGAGAGCAAAAGTGCCACGGTAAGTTTCTCAGTGTATTGTCACTGACACAGCACGCACCAGGCCAACTTCTCTGAAAGTCATTAAAGGGTCAGTAAACAGCCCCGAGATCCCAAAAAATTTGTAATGAAGAGAAATATGCTCAGTTTTGCTTCGTGAACATGCTGCAGCAAGAATATTGTGAATTCGTGCTGTAACAAGAAAGTCACAAGGGTCTGAACATCCATTTCCGTTGGTTCCAAATTTTCGCGCGACCTCACCGCCCTTCTCTACCATAAGGAGAAGGCGTAGCCCTTCGTCATGACTCTACTCACTTCAACAACGACGTCAGCCATATGTCATCAGCGCGAAGCCAATGATCAAGCACACGCACAAATGTCATAGCGGCACAAGAGAAAGCGTGGTGCGAGGAGCACCCTTCTCCTAGTGGTAAAGTAGCAAGATGTCCTGGACCTGTGCAAGAAATCCAACGACAGCGTGTTCGAATCAGACAAGATCCGGAACGTCATGAAGGGCATTGACGATGATGTCTTCACGATGCTGCTTGCCAAAAACCTGCCTTTATCTAGAGGCTTTCATTCTAGCAATGCCACTTTACCCGGTAGTCTCGGGGACTACAAAACGACAGAGGGCATCACAGGAAAATAAAAATGCAAGCTGTGCAACCCGCTTGGCCAAGGGGTTGTTTTCTAGGGAAAACGGCCAATCGACGAGCTCAGTGGCATGCCAAGTTGACCATGGGCAATTCGCATCACTGCGCATACAAGGGAGATTGGTCAGGCACGGGAATTGTTTTTCGAAATGAAAGATCTGCACGGGGCACAGCTCCGTAATTTTCAGAAAATGTGGTCGCCGCGGTCTACTCTACAAATTGGAGAGCTTGTTTGGAGGCTGTAAAAAAAGCATTCTGAGCCTGCTTACTGGCCTCTTAGAGAACATGATAGGTAGCTACATTAATTGGAACAACCACTGCTGCCATGCTCATACCAAGTCAAACCAGTAACTTCACAAGCTTATCAGTTCATGGCCATGGTGAATTCCGAAAGTCAGCTTTGGCGCAATGACAAGACATAACATTGTGAAGCATACAGAAGCTACAAAGAGGCTATTGTCAAGACGCAAGTGCAGCGATGCCTTTAACCCAATCTCCATGAAACGAATTGCCGGTGTTCAAGCAGTGAAATTTGTTGGGTGGCGGTAGCACAGTGGCTGGCATCTAAAACTCGCACACGAGTTGCCGATATGCTAAAATGAGATAATTTCATCCGCTGCCGAAAGTGCCAAGCATTCAAGGACCTGTCCGGACCAATAAGGAGGCACCACTTCCAGTTGCTGTCCACTGGGACTAATGGCAGTACCACTGGCACATTTGTTGTATGTTCGTATGCTCCCACAGGCCACTTCTTTTGTGTTACTGCTACAGTTTTTCAGCATGAAGCAAATGCACATGCACGGCTTGTCCCCCCATGCATGCTTTAAATGGTCGTAAGAAGTCTGGGCAGGCAGCTGCTGCCTAATGTTGGCAGAGTAGGCTGCACACACTGGCAGTGGCTCAATGGTGCTCACCACTGTACCGCCTCATGAAAAACAGTGCGTAGCAGTGCGCCTGAGTGCATTTTTCAACATGCGAACTGTCACAAATTTTCACATTTTACAGATAATCACTGAAAATGCTCAAGGGAGTGATGGCGGCCGGTGGCTAACACACTAGTACGTCTTGATAGCTAAGAGTCCCATTACGATAAGCCTTTTCAAGAAACTACTGGAACAACCTATTGGAATAACCTATTGGAACAACAACCCAAACACACAATGCTGCTGTTTGCTGCTGCCTCTCTGCACGAGATCACGAAGTGCACCACAGAGATGCACTGCTTGCAGGAATGAAAGCAGCTCACCATTGTTGTGCACGTGAACAGTCAAGAACAGAGTGGGCACGAACTATGTTAACATCCCAAAAACTCCTATGGGAAAAGTAAAAAAATATCTGAATTTGTCTTTTTGGACTGACCAGACCAATTTTTCGGATAATCTTGCGGTTTTAAGGAAGTACGAAAAAAATGACACTCACTGTACTTTTAAATTGATAACAGTAACAAGGCCGCGAGCATCAGAACATTCAAAAAAAGTCATCGTACCTACACGAGAAAAAATTCATATGCATTGACTGTTGGGTAAGTTAGTTCATTAACGTGAAATTGTTGAGCGATGCAAAACACAGAACAGCAAGAAATGTGACGGGGATAGGCACTTACTCACAATTGAAGTATATATTGAAAAGACTCCAAGAAAGCAGAGTGGGCTTGCATGGGGCAAAAAAAGCTTCTCAGTGTGTTGCATGTGAGCTTGATTTGTGACAACGCCACAGCCCTCACTCCGCTTTCTTGGAATCTTAGCAATGAACTTCAGTTGTAAGTGAGCACATGTCCTGCCCCCAACATTTCCTCCTTTTCTGTGTTTTGCGTCGCTCAACAATTTCACATACCTAACGAACAGCACACATCATAAAAACTCACACAGAGCCAGAGATTTTCTTCTAGTTTTTATGATGTGAAATTTCGGCCCCGTAGTATATGTGGACACCGAGAATTTTCAGCTAAGAACTCACAGTTTTGATTTCCGCACTGCGCTGTTATCGTCATCAGGACTCTGCGTTTGATGACACTAGCAGTAGCCCTGCATCCCGACGGCCACAAATCTATGCTATGCGAGGACCACGAAAGCAGTATTTGGCTGCCTTTAGAACACAGGTGATCTCAGCTGCCAAAACCATCCGCAACTGCATTGCGGGGCGGCAGTTCAGAGTAGACAAGTAGACAAGGAAGCCCTTTTTGGCCCGAGACGTTGTTTTGGGAGGCTGAAAATTAGTGTTTTCTGATGTTGTATTTACAAGACTTCGTTCAAACCAATGCAGTACGCTGGGGCTCGCACCAATACTTGTGCTTCATGAAGTATCTGCTGCGCAACACCCGTGCCAAGTTCATCGTCACCCCATGGGGATATCACAGCTGCCATAGCTTGATATGTGCCTAAATACAGTCCCCAACCGTTAATTAGGGCTCGGCGAGAACCGTGAAAAAGTTCGAATAATCAAGAGTGCGAAAAAAAAAATGATTCACCAATAAAGTGCCCGGCAGAAGATCTCATTATTGTCGAACTCGGCAACAACTCCCGAGCAACATTGAATTAAGGTCAATCGCCTTCCATTTGACAAATAATCGCAGCTTTTTTCGCCATCGTCAATGTCTTGTAACTGTTGCATTTCTTTATTGGTACCGATGGCGCAGATAGAGGGTGTGGCATCAGAGCCATTTAGCAGATGAGGCCTCGCACATGACGCAATAAACAGAAGTGAGAAACAAAGCCCAAGATGCAGATCATGCCTAGTCACAGACACAACTGACAATGTAAACTCTCAAATGACAAAAGTGAACGATGTCGGGCTGGTTCGTGCTGCAGCACTCGTGCAGTAGTCCGCATAATTTGGTAGTTCAGTCTTTCTCCATGTCATTTGTGTGGCCATTCTCATACACCACACAGAGTTGACTCTAAGCGTGGCTTTGCTTGCCGCTTGATCGTGGCAGCCGTTCTGTGTAGCCAACAAACATAGCCATCAAGATTGGCAATTGTAATTTCTGTGTGGATTTCTACACTGGCGCAATCTCAAGCCAAATCCAGTGCCGGCAACCTAGCAGAAATATTGTAATTATCGTAGACAGCTTTTCATGGCATTCAATGCCACACTCGATGAGCCAGCCAAAGTCCGAAAAATTGAAGGACGCACTACAGAGCATCCAAAAATTTGACAAGTAGCAGTGCCGTGAAGGCGTCTAAATAAATGAGCACGTCTAAGTTTTTAGCATCCAAATAAACGATCAGCCACTGTAAACTATTTAAGGACCATATGAAGCGCATGTATATGGAGTGTACGAGGCCCAGAGAGCCGGAAGTGACCCTTGCTGGGTGGCTGATATAGGCCTCGCCAGCAATGCTGTGCACATGCATCGCCAAAGCTTGGGTCTGCATTCCTTACGTGATCGTTCATCATGCCCTTAAGAAGTGCCCGATTGCAAATGCCCTTGATGGCAGTAAAGATGAGGTGATGTGGGAGGACATCTCTGACAACAAAGTTTTGGTATAAAGGGTGTCCGACGACGATGTACAAGTCTGAATAAATGTATTCAGTTTCTGCTTTCCCTGGGCTATGTTAGAGTGAAAACCTTTTTCTATATACACAGGTTTTTACAGTAGACGCAAGAAAAGTGCTTGCTGATAAATAGGTATAAACAGCAGCAGAGTGCCAGAAGTTTTCAAAACAGAAGTAAACTTGCTCACCCTTTGAAGAAGGAGTCCTTTTCTTTGCCTGCTATGAGCTCGCTGTAGATGTGGTGATCGCTAACATCGCACAGTGCTTTGAGCAACATCATGACTGGCATGAAGAAGAGCTCTTTCATGTACGAGAACATGACTTGAACTGTACCATTAGTCAGGTAGTGAAGCACCATGTTCTGCACAGAGAAAATGAACACCACCACTTCTTGAATCCGCACAAGCTCCCTCTGAACATGCCAACGCACATTTATAGAAAAACAGAAAAGTTGATGTAGACCTTGAAGGAGACTACTATGTTATTTGCTATATCACTTATGTCGTAAAATATTACAAAATATGTTATATATTGTAGCATCTGTAAAATACCTATATTGTGCCCCCAACACACAATTTGTGCCCTGACACATAACAAGCTCCTTATGAGTAGTCGCAACTACATAAAATGCTTCGTGTGCTAGCAACACTGAAGAAAAAAATGGCTACGCCTAAAAGGGTCAACGCGGCACTTTCACATGGCGACGTGCTGAAGTTTCTCAAATGTGGCATTTCTTCATCGAAGGCGAAAGAGCGCTAGCCATAAACCGCTTTATTCTTATCGACATAAAAGATTCCACTGGCTAAACAACAGAAATAGTTGCACTGTGCATACAAACATCGAGCCTCTTCAGCGAACTGCATCATATTTATTTCAAATTCAAGAACCTGTCCAATGAGCCTGAGGTTAAAGAAGGCAGCTGCTCATGTGTAGTGGGCCTCTCTGAAAACTGTGAACACTTGTGAGCCATGTTGCTGTGCTTCTACAGGCAAGGCCTTAATAGCTTTTGAAGTAACAGGCTGTAAGTTATGTTGCCGATTGCATGTATCCCATTGAGTTTTGTTGTCCTGTCAAAATCTGAATATGCATGCCATTAACTTGATTACAGAACGGGTTAGTGTATCTTGAGACAAGGCAAATCATAGTTATGATTGTAATATGAGTGGTCCTTTTTTTTCGTTAGCCTATCAATGTTATTAGGTTTCTAATGAGTAAGGTCATGTGCTTCCGAACATTAGCTTGTCCATGTTGGCAGTACTTCGTATTCAAATCCGATATATGCATGCACACAACCATAATACACACACACGCATGCACCAACATATATACACACATGCTACCCACGTGCAAACTTACGTACAGGGTGGTTGAACCTTACTCCACTCCCAAAAATGTCAGCCGTATGACTCCAGTGAAATTATTAATAAATCTACGAAACTAATCACTAACCAAAGTAAATTAGGACTTAATAAAGCTCGTTAGGTTTCTAGAAATCAGCAATCTGTTCTTCAGTGAAATGGTGATAAATGCATCACTCAGAAACAAGCCTCCTCCGACATAAGTAGCGCTGCACTGTGTCGGAAAGGAACCAACCAATGTGTCCGTGAGTCGATAGCTTCTAAAGTTGGAACAATCGCTTTTTGCAGTTCCTCTCAAATTTCTTGCGAGTCGACGAACTTAAACTGTCCATGCGCCGCATTTATTGAGAACACAGCACCATCTCCAGATGCCACAGAGCAAATGCAGGCATAAACACCGCACGTTTGTTCATAATGAATGCATTCCAGGTTTCACTACTACAGTTCACTTGGAAGATACGTGCATCAGCGACAGGGACATAGTGACAAATGTTTTGTTTGTTGAGGTAAACAAATCTTTTAAGTACAGTAAAACCTCGTTAATTTGAAGTCACTGGGGCAGCGAGAAGGCTTCGAATTAAGCGGGTTTTCGAATTGACAGAACATGCAAGAAGTTGGATGCAAGGAACTTGGAACTATTCAAAGTAATCGGTGCTCGTCGTTTGCTGTGCCGGCTAGCTTGCGGCCACTAAGGTCATGTTTTTCAGCAATACCTGGATTTTATTTTGCCGCGAACATGGAGGAACGTTGGGCCTCGCTCCTGCCACCGAAAAAAAAAAAGAAAACGCGGTCGTGATCGACTGAAATGTGCGCCTGCAGAAAATAAGACATCTTCACTGCAGCACAGTAGTGACATGCGGGCAGCATGTCGCCTGCTCCTCGCTCCGTCAGCACGTCATGATGCGACTGCTCGCACATTCTATTATAATTATGACTTTAATAATGACCAGTATGACAAAGCTCACGATGTGTTTTGGTTGGAAAAAATGATATCTGAAACTTTCGAACTTAGTTTTCGAAGTAGGTGTTGCTGGCAAGAACTCGGCCAGCAGTGCAAAGGCGCGAATTACTGGAGCAACCAGCAATCGGAGGTTCTCATACGTCACGACTTCCGCTATACTGTCCTTTATTAATTTATTTACGGTCCCAGAAAGAATCGGTAAATCATGACCCGCTGACGTTACGAGAAACATGCAATAAGCTGCCCGCATGTCACCGCTGTGTTGCAAAGAAGCACGGTTCGTTTTCCGCAGCCAGACGTTTTTGTTGACCACGAGACTGGAAATAGCGAGGCTGCCACTCGTTAGTATCGATACATTGCATTGCCTTGTAGCTAATAATAGCCGTCGTTCCGCGGATTCGCGGCGAAATCGGGATCTGGAACTGGCACATGGCACCCAAAGTTTTCTAATTAATCGAACTGGTGCCGGCCGCCACTTCAAATTATCCACTCAAACTTCCATTGCAAAGTACGGGACCGCGAAAATCCTTCAAATTAAGCGTGATTTCGAAGCGTGCATGCATTTGTGCGCATGTGCATGCACACATGCAAAATCAACATTTTCGAGGGGAAGGATTGCAACAGTTTAAATTGCAAATGGGTAGCACTATGACTAGCACTGAAAACAAGCATAGGCAAAAAATACCCCAACACACATAATGCCAAAAATTTCTTAAAGACCTTGCTTATATAAACGAAACTATACTCTGCACTCGTAGATGTCTGAATATTGACAAGAATGCAACCATGCTAAATAATGGTGTGCTGAATGGGTAGAATGAAGTCACTGCGAGCGAATTGATTAGAACAAACCACCACAGCCTCCATCACCTTCTTTCCAATGCGGAAGTTTATTATCTACGCCATTCTCCGTCGCGCATCGTCTCCAACCTTCGGGAAGTAATAAAGCAATACCTAGCCATCTTTCCATCCCGATGCCATGCATTGTGGTACAGCAATCACCTTTAGACATTGCTTTCTTCTTTCTCAGGCTCACGTGTGCAGCAAGGCGAAAATAAAGAAATTATGCAGCCGCCTCTCAACGCTGCAGCCTATCTGATATCCCTTTTCAAGGTTGACCATGTTAGTGCCATTTTCAGGCATGGCCGCTAGGTGGCGAGCACTCAGTTGGAATCGCAAATACGATATTACAAAATAAAATAAAAACTTGCTGTTTTGAATGAAGTCTTTCTATAGCACTATGTTTACCTAATATTAGCAACCAGATAAGGCAGGTGAGGCCACTGCCAATCAATCAACCATTCATTCAATTATTCAGTCAATTAGTATATAAGCAAAGTATAATGCACTAGCCCTCTGTTTCTACATGCTTAAAGAAAAAGCCCCCTGCATGTTGCAAACGTTAAGGGCAGAGAGGTGCCACTCCACTGCTGCAAAACTATGAGACCGATTGCGCTGGAAGTTCTTCAGGCTATAGAACTTTAATATGTTCCAAATAGCCTACTAAAATTTTGAACATATGTATGGGCTATAATTAAGAATAGAAAGATTAATTGCAAAGTTCCTCCAATGGAACGTGACAAGTAAGAACAACGTTTTGTTTTTTCTTGTCCAATAAAAGCAGAAATCCATTCTTATAGACAGGGGTTGGTGTCAATACAATGTGCTGTTAGCATTCGAAATTTCACAGCTATAATGTTTTTTATTTGTTTGTTTCTGAGAAAAGGCACATTTCATTTCATAGCTACAGCCTACAATTTGGTGTTCAAATGCAAACATGTAATAAAAACGACAGGTTAAAAATTACACGATGTGACAGCCGAAAGCTTTACAGCTGAATGTGCAAAACTTCAAAATAAGTAAGTAGGAGACGCTTCAGCGTTGCTTTCAAGAGAAGGTCGCGAGAGTGCAGTCTGGCCTCATGTGCTTCTCCTTTTGAAATGTTGCCTCAACTGTGCAGAAAGGAAACGAACAACTGTGTGCTTATTAACATTGGCCATCTCAAAGTATGTATCATTGAATGCCCATTGGAAGCAGAGCTGTTAAGTACCACAACGCCATTATATTTCTTTTCCGAAGCAGCAAAGGGCCCACTACAGATTCATAGGGCAACGCCCAACCATACGCAGCTGTTCACATGATGATGATGATTAAATGTATGAGCACTTTGTGGGCCTTTAAAATACTCACTCGTTGCTCAATTCATATCTCTTGATACCTGGTGTGGTTCTACGCTTCTGCCACGCAATATATGACGCGTTAAGGAGACTCCTTCCACTACACGACATTCATGTAGCGTTTTTCCAAAGCGGTTTCACCAAACCAGAAGGCTCGGGGGTAGAATACTTGCTTGTCACGCAGACTGATGATTGATTTGTGGGGTTTAACGTCCCAAAACCACCATTTGATTATGACAGACGCCGTAGTGGAGGGCTCCGGAAATTTTGACCACCTGGGGTTCTTTAACGTGCACCCAAATCTGAGTACACAGGCCTACAACATTTCTGCCTCCATCGGAAATGCAGCCGCCCCAGCCGGGAATCGAACCCGCGACCTGCGGGTCAGCAGCCAAGTACCTTAGCCACTAGACCACCGCGGCGGGGCACTTGTCACGCAGACTGCCCAGGTTCGATTCTCACTCAGATCCGGAAATTTTTATTGTTTATTTTACATGTACCTTTCTCGATTTTTCGATCACGAATGGGATATCTTGCACACAATCAACGACGCCAACGCAAACACCGGAATTTCTGCGAAACAAGCACTTTAACGCTACGGCGTTAAAATATGAAAAAGTTCCCAAGATACAAACATGAAAGCCAGCCAACCTCGCTTACTTTACCATACCTCCTTAAACAGGATTAAAGCCTTCCACTGGCTTCCTGCCCATTACGACACATTCTCAACATCCTCCTAAACCATATGCATGCTAAAAAGAAATGCATACTGTAAGGGCCAAATGTACTAGTACTTGGGTTCATTACATTCACGTGCTCCGCCAAGCAAAAACCTCTTGTTGCAACACAAATAAGAGCTTCAAAACACTGAAGTACAACCGATTTCCTTAGCAGCAATACAAGCATAGATACACAGAGTATTGAAAGAGACCAGGACACTGTGCGCGCATTTATTTAGAAGCCACTGGTGCAGAATGTACGTTACTGCATTCCTGACCTGTTAAGTGCCATGTTATGATTAAATACAAAATTACATGATAAAGAAGATAGATGAATATCGTGAACTCGAGCAAGATGATAGTTAGCAGAGGAATAAGAATAGTTATACAAATAAATTGTAACCTGTACAACTGAAAGTAACCACAAGAGATTACTAATCGGGGTTTTTTTTTTTTTTCAATGTGCTTTTTTCCATGCACTGCAACAATTTTCACGACAATTATATAGTACTCACTGTGCCAGTCTGGTCTGGTTTTACAGAGCGAAGCGAGACACCAAATTCTGAGAACATTTTCCCTCTGTTCTTCCAAGAAGGCCGCACCATAGCTATGGGCTAGAAGGAAAGCCATAGAGGTCATGTTTATGCCCGATACAATAACAGAGCTCAACCATAATCAAAATGTACACACAGGAAACGAATACAATGGAAAAAAATATGAATATTAATCAAAACAGTGTTAAAAGTCTAGTGTAAACTGCCAACAGCTATGCACAGTCACACTACCCAGGGGAGACAAATTCATTTTCGTCCACTTTGATTTCCCTTAATATCATAATTACAACATTTCAATGAGACATGACAAGTAACACCCCCTACACTTTCATTGGCTTTGCACAGTTGTGTCTAACTGTCCCTTAACGTAGCATTCAATTTTTTAAAGGACTTATAGCATTACAAGCATGACATTGCGGTACGCATTGCTACATACATCACTACATGATGCATTACTCCATGACATTGCATGAATCATAATTATCTGTCCTGGTTCAACTGTTATCTTCAAAAAATCACATCTGTGACTGTTTTAGGGAGAATGTGGCCCACTTCAATGAAACCCTTGAATTTAGTAAAGCTAACATAGCCATTACTAATACTCACATAATTCCTCCTGGTCATAATGAGCATCCTGATTATCTTTTCATTGCCGTTGACAATAAAATAACCTCCAAATTCCTGGAAAATAAAATCAAAGTCAACAGCAGTTCATCTCTATAACAAGACAGTTTTATATTTCCAGCCTCAACAGTAATTGCCGATGTGGCTGCACCGGTTGAGGCAATTTCGCTGCGCATTCTGCTGCAGATGATGATGATAGGAGTAAGCTTCAGGGATTTTCATACCAAAACATCTATGGAAGTTCCTAATAACGAAGCATCTAGTTGATTTCGGGGTTGAATTACGTAGGTTAATCTGAAATATTCGGTATTCTGAAATTCGTAGTTCTGAAAGTTTTTTACATTGGCAATACAGGCTTTTCAACGGGGATTTCAAAAAAAATCGTAAATCTGAAAATTTCCTTCATCTTATGTTCGTAGTAACGAGATTTTACTGTACTTCCAGTGCATAGGACGAGACCAAATAAAAAGTGTCCGCGTTACAAAAAAGCAGCAATCGGTAGGACAAACAACGCTGACAAAATGAAGGCACAAGAGGAGATTTATAGTTACGTGGATATTGTCATGCAATGTTTGATATATGACATAAGCTAGAAGCAGTAAAGTGATGTTCACCAAGGTGTACTCTGTCATTAGACTCATCATTTTAAAATAGGTGGAAGCAAGTTAAGATTACTGTTCACACACTCCTGCTTTTGAACCGACCCTTGCATCACGAGGCACTTGCTGTAAAAAAGAACAAAAAGAGAATAACACTCACTCCTGCTTCCTCTCCCCTTCTGACGAGTTCTGCAGGTGACATCTTGGCAATGTTGCAAACTTGAGACTGAGCAAGAGAAAAAAAAAATTCTGTGTAACTTAAAACTGATTCAAACATACAAGAAGAATATAGACAGTCAACATTTTTTACTTTTCGGACTGCATGGGGGCCATGAAACCGTCTGAAAAAACGAATTCATGCTTTTCTACTTCACTCAAGAGGTCAAAAAGCCACAGCCACGTTCGAAATTGCCTTTACAGCATGCAGTACAGTTGGTGAGCACTGTTCTGCTCGCCCAGGCTATTACGATTGTATTTGTTTGGTACCTGCTGAGAACCTCACTTAACAAAGTGCTAACCACCAATGCAAATTCTAGTCTAAAAAAAGTAATTAATTGTCTGCCACAATGACATTATCAAATTGCAAAGTAACAAACAGCAGCGGATCTTCAACAATTAAAAACTAAAAGATAGGCTCCCTTCGTGTACATACACCAAGAAGCATACAGCAGTGAAAAGTGCAAACATATCACAGATGCAAGGAGGTTCCAGTAAGTGAATAAAATACAAAGCCTGATGTGTGATGTAAATCACACTTTTATTTAGAGAGCTTTCACAGCCAGCAAGCCTTGCAATGGCTGTGAAGCCTCACAGTACAAGTCAATGTTCTACAAAGACAGTACCTTGCCAGAAAACTGCATTTGCTAAAGGCACAATGCACGAGTTTTGTTAGGTGTAACCTCTTTAACAATAGACCAAGACTATTGCCTCAGATGTTAAGGGCTTCCTTGTTATACAAAAGCAAAAAATGTGCATGAGACACATTGAAATAGCACCAATAAATTTTTCCCACCTTGACCATAATGGGAACTTCTCCCACTGTCTTTTTGATGGTGTCCTGGTGGACACCATTTACACTCCACACAACTGTAACATCCAATCTGCCTCTGTAGGTGGTGCCCCGATTCCTGCACTGTATGCAAGAAAATATAAGAGTCATACAAGTTATAAAATACACATCCTGCAAACCAGTGAAAATTGCACGATATACTTGCCTGCTTCTGGGCATATGGTTAGCAACCTTCTCAGTCAACAAAAATTACCTTTATTAATATTTTGTTCTGACCATAAATTTATACCAAGTCCAGAGTATAATACTAAAAATTGTAGGCAGCATTATTAAGTGGGGAAATAATAGTGGATTGCTTACAGTACTACAAAACATGCTCCCTCCCACCTTGCCCCCTCCAGTTGACACCGGTGTAAAAATTGCGCTCTTCACGTGATTTGATTGTTATCAGCATCTATGAAAATCAAGTGACCAGCAGTAGCAGCCTGTACTATGAACACTGCAGGACAAAGGCCTCTTCTGATTATTAGCAATCTACCTCTACTTGTGCGAGCACTTTATGCCTGCACGCTTCATTTCATCCTGCCCTACCGCCATCCAATGCATTTTTCAACGTTTGATACGCATGCCATTGTACTCAGTGGCCACTGGTAACCTTTCCTATGCATCACATAAGCAGGCATTGTGATAGGTTCCTGTACACTAAAGTCCTATTGCTTGCTAATCACACATGTTGACGTTTCAACAATTCAACTAATGATGTGAAAAAAGCTCCAGCTGTAAAAGTGAAAAGGAATACAGTTAAACTTGCACGATCCTGACCCAGCATATCTAGGGAGGCAAGGTTTTCTGTAACTTGTGGGGGTGCTGACACCCCCTGTAAAAGTGTTTGCGCCTCATGGCGCACATGTCTCGCGTAAAAGCCGCATTTAGGGGTCACAACTATTGAGCGGTAGGTGGCGTTGTGCTTGCGAGCGTTTATCGCCACCATCATCATCACCATGGTAAAACAACATTAACGCCGGCGGCAAGCGTTGGTGGTGGCACGCAGAAAATAAGCTGCTCTCGTTTGGAGTGGGACGGTAGCGCAGACAGTTGCCTCCAGCGGTGGGTCTGCCGTGGACGGTACTGCGGGCTGTCTGTGATGATCACGATTGGTGTATAGTTATTCGGCTTACGATATCGTTTTCTCTAAATGTAGTTAAATAAATGAGTGTGTTTGTTTGGTTTCTTCCGACTGTGTCTATTGTGTCCGATCACTCCAAGAGCAGGACACTCGTTCGCCATAACGAGACCCCACACTGGCACCCAACGTGGGGCTCTTGGAGCATCGGACGACACTTTTCGCGGTTCAGTACAAGCTTTTGTTTGAGCCAGGGTAGGCCTAAGGGGACTTAAGTAGAGTAGGCCTAGGAGGAATTTCTTATTGCTAGCATCGGTGGTGTGCTTTGGTGAGAGGGAGATCGGTTTTGCGATGTGTTCTAACTTGTCGGCACGTTGAGTTTTTACTTTATTTTTCTGCTTGCAAGGTTTTTTTTTTTGGTGTTGAGGTTGGTTTTCAAGAATGTTGTTGAGTTGGGACGAGAGCCATGCGGTCTGCATCCTGGGGTGAGCAAAGCTTAGAGCTTGTAGATTGTAGGCCAGGCCCAAAGCAAGTGAGTACGGACGTCTCGTGGGTGGTTCGATTTTTCTGTAAATAGCACCTTCTATCTCTTTTTGACTCAGGGAGCCGAGCGTCGTTGCTGTCTGGTGTTGCAGCTCGACACCGGTGCGTCACCGTCTAGGATGGATGACTCCGATCGCTCGGTAAGCTGCAGTGTGCGGCGAGCAATAGGACCACCTTACAGAGTGGACGTCTCCTTGCAGCTGCCCCTTCTGCACCTAGGCTGGGTGCTGGGTGGATGCCGGTTGTTCAAGTGACTTGTTAGGCTTAAGGCTCTGCGCAACCGGCTTTTGCATGTGGCACAACTAGGAAGATTGTGGCATCGAGGTGTTGCACTCTGCTTCCCTCACTTTTTTTTTTTTTTCATCTTGCAATGCACAAGTTAGGAAAAGTGACCTTTATTTTATATTTGAGCTAGGCGTCTCGGCCGCAGCTAGCAGTATTGACCATGGTACCACGTGAGCGAGGAGCCCGAAGCTCCCTTTCCTTTTGCCCTACTGCATTGTTCTTTCGGGTGTTTTGAATCTACGCGACGGGAGTGATGTAACCCGCGGCTGGCTGTCTTCTGCACATCATCAGCACCACTGGCCAGGAATGCAGTCGTGAGGTCAAGCGATGGACATGCCTGGGACCTGCGCAACTGCCTGCAGTCTGGCGCCCTCATGAGTGCTGGTCGCAACCGAAAGGCGTGTCGGCGAGAGTGACGGTTCGTCGCGCCGACGGCAACATAGCTTTTGCGGGACCGGTACTGAGGTGAAGTCGTCGAGCCGGACAGTGCAGCAGTGTCGACCGGCAGCGGTGTCGTGGCACATGGACATTATGTCGAGACAAGGGTTGTCATTCTTTTTGTTAGAGCTTGTGTAGCTGATTTCTTTCAGGTTTTGCTTTTCGGGATATGGTTTGAATTAAGGTTGGCGGATGTGGGGGTGCTGACACCCCCTGTAAACGTGTTTGTGCCTCATGGTGCACGTGTCTCGTGCCAATGCCGCATTTAGGGGTCACAGCTATTGCGTGGTAGATGGTGTCGTGCTTGTGAGCGTTTATCGCCATCATCATCATCATGGTTAATTGACGTTAGCGCCAGCGGCAAGCCTTGGTGGCGGCGCGCAAGAAATAAGCTGCTCTCTTTTGCCGTGGGGCGGTAGCACGGATGGTAGCCTCCAGCGGTGGGCCCACGTGGCGCGTCAAGCGTTAGCGACACCGCCTTGTTTGTTATGTGGTTGAGTGTTGTTTAATAATGTGTAAGGATGTCTTAGCGTGTTGATCACGATTGATGTTATAATAATTTGGCTGATGATTTCTGCGATCAAAAGTAGTTAAATAAATGGTTGTTGTCTTGGTTTGTTCCGGCCGTGCCTGCTGTGTCCGTTCACTACAAGAGCGTGGCGGAGTTCTCCACATCGAGACCCCACAAACTTCAGTAAAACAATATTTAAGGGACTACAAAAAGGGGAACACTCTGTGTATGTGTTCTTTTTCTTCTAGTCCATTTTGTTCTCTTGTGCTCTTTTACTGCATTTATGAACCAAATGCCTAAAAATGTTTTGACCAGTTAAGTTTATATAACTCACCTCTGCAGGATATACCTGTGGTGTTACAACTCCAATAGTATTCTTGCTTATCATGGGGCTTCCGATGTAGGGATCCTGTATAGAACATGTCACTTTGATGTCGAGAGGCAAAATGACACAGAATAACAAGCGATCAATCAGTACCGATCATAGTTGATATACAACCTCCCTATACCACCACAGTTGAGAAACAACACCTCCTAAAGGACACTTTGCACTAAGACGAAGCAGAGCTAAAGAAAATATTGACTGCAGTGATACTTCTGACTTTGCATCCAACATGCTATTTTTGAAATTTGCAAGTTTTGTTACCAAAACGTATTAGAAAAAATGGAGGCTCTACATGTGTCGAGTGACCCAACATTCCATGGGCTCAGCGACAAGTTTAGAGACAGACATGTCAAAGTAGCCTTTTCATGCATCGCACGAGGCAACAAAAACTGGCCATTAAAACTGCACATGTCATAAAGAATATAAAAAGCATGGTACATTTTCAAGAATGCATAGCCTTTGTCAACAAAGTTTTCCCAAACCAAACCAATTGACTTTGTGGCAGTTATCTCTGCATCTACAGATCAGGCTGATACATAAAAAATAGTCCTGCTAGAATATGCACTCTCTACAAGTGCAGCAGGTGAAGACAAGCTGTTATGAACATACTATCATCAATGGTTTATGGCATGGGTCGTGTTTACAAGTTCTGCATACCTGTGACACAATGCAGGATGTATGCCACAGATCTTTTATTTTTCTTTACTTTGAGCTGCTTTGCACATCTACCAAGGTTTTCAGTTGACCGTAATTCTACAATCAATGGCATCAAGGGCTCTGTTCCAGTTTAAGACCATAGCCGTATTACCCTCCAAAAAACTGCATAATGGCTCAGCAGGATGAACTTATTTCAAAATACTGCTTCCCTTCAAAGCCCAGTCAGAAGAAACGCATGTGGGTGTGTAATTTGTTTGGTAGAAATTTTAAAGTACTTGCTACACCCAACACAGTGGTCTAGTGGCTACGATGCTTTACTACCATCTAAAAGATCATGGAATTGAATCCCAGCCATATTTCAAAGGTGGCAATTAGCCAAAGGCCTGAGTGCTTAGATTTAGATGCACATTAAAAAATGCAAGGTAGTCCCGATTGCCAGAGCCCTCTAATAATCATACTGTGATTTTATAATGCAAAATCCTTGCAATTATTATTATAGGAGCGCTACAGTACTTTTTCAGCTAGGTCAGAAAATGCTGCCAATCGGTAGTGGGGGCTCCTGAGAATGCAAGAGCCAAACACACGCAACCTGGAATTTGCAACTAATTCTCAAGATCCATCAGAAATCTCTCTCTTCTCTCAAGAAATAATGCCTCGAAACTGAAGTCCACAGCCTTTGGCTGGTTTTAGCATTGCGAGTTGCGTAGTTACCACAGTTAACACATTCCTGCACACAGCATCACACTCAAAGTAAGCCCCGCGTCAAAAAAAAAAAAAAGTTCAAGGTCGTGATACGTGCTGATAAATGGATGTAGCTTCTTGCCCCCTGAATAAGCGCACCTTAATTCTTGCCTCCTGTAAACACACGCAACCTGGAATTTGCAACTAATTCTCAAGATCCGTCAGAAATCTCTCTCTTCTCTCAAGAAATAATGCCTCGAAACTGAAGTCCACAGCCTTTGGCTGGTTTTAGCATTGCGAGTTGCGTAGTTACCACAGTTAACACATTCCTGCACACAGCATCACACTCAAAGTAAGCCCCGCGTCAAAAAAAAAAAAAAGTTCAAGGTCGTGATATGTGCTGATAAATGGATGTAGCTTCTTGCCCCCTGAATAAGCGCACCTTAATTCTTGCCTCCTGTGAATAAGCGCACTTATTAGATGAAAACTTATCTAGGGTGACACAATTCCCACGGAGTTAATGCTTCCTTATTAAGAAGGCAAGTTCATCAAGTTACGAATTTGAATTTTACCAAGCTCATTTCTATTTTTATATGGCACTGGTTTGGTGCCATATAACTCTGCCGCTGATCACCAAGGAGCATGGCATAGCTATGTAGGTGTTCTGAAAGGCCGGTCCCCAGCCGAAAGCTTAAACAATAAAAAAAACTTTGCCGTTTAGGATCCACGAGGATTTTGTTGCGAGAATGCGGGGGAGGTGCTACAGCACCAGATACAGCATGTGTGTGCCCGTACGCTATGTGACCATGCCTAAAAAAGGAGAGTCCACTCAACACTCCATGAGACAACACAGGTGACACCGAAAAATTCAGCACATTCAATGCCTTGCGGAAGTCTGTTTCATGCAAAGCAGTCAGCTAGTGATGGTCTAGGCCGTATTTCTCTTTGAGACAAGCATCAGGACGTGGATTGACATTTGTTGTAAGTGTAGTAGCTGTGCACACATCATGGGCTAACCACGAGTGTCGACTACACCGGCATTTACAGGGTAGCTTTTGGTCTGACGAAATGCCAGAACTCAAATTAGAGCACAAACGTCTGTATTATAAAAATGAAGTCCACTTTATGATGTGATGATGTGAATACCATACATAACTTTTGTTAGTGTATTCCTCTGAGGTCGAGCAATGCTTGAACTTAGTTTGCTGAATCATAAGAATACAAAAGTGATGCTTATTAGACTGCTATAAAAGTGGAGCCAACACTGAAGCCACAACTGACGTTCACCCCAAATGGTGCCAGTACGGTAAGAGTAAAGGTAACGTTTGTTGCTTTGTTATAAGATTAAATAGCCAGCCCTGCAACTTCCATTGACATCACACTGACACCTACACAGGGTCTTTCTTCAGATTTCCTTCAAAACCTGGTGTGGATCTGTGGTATGGTAGGATACCAGACAGCCACGCACAATGCTTTGCTTCCGATTTCTGTGGAGATGCCGATTTATATTCTTCATATTCATCTCGTCAATGCTGCCGATGCTAGTTTTCCTGAACACTCTCACACTTAATTAACCAATGTCTGTTCTCGCTGTCCCTGGCCAGACATAAATTGTCGATCTCCTGTGATGCATACCATGGTCCAGGGTATTTGGTTATATAGTGTAAGAGGAAAGCGGCTGACAACGTATGTGACAGAATTTTCACGCTATATGTGTCATGACCAGACAGCTATATTCATCAAACCCTCTTAGCTTTCTATAGGAGGGTTACACGGGGGTGAGGCCCCCGAGATGGCGCCAGCGCGTTCATCTTGGTCGCCTCTGTGTAGGCACTCAACCGCATTCTATCCGTACACACTGTAGTGTCATGCACACATCCTCCCGTCACCATTTTAACAGAACCGGTGAAGTGCCACACCAGAGAACATCTGTGCCATCACGAACCACACAGATGGTGGCGGCAGACGTCGCTAGTGCCCAAGCGGACGTCACTTACAGTCCTCCTGCACATATTCTGCTCTACACCAAGTTCAAGAGGCAATCACGAGGGTACCCATACATAGGCGGTTAGATAGATATGTAGACTGAAACCCTCAAAATTAATCGACGTAGCGCGTTAGAAAGAATCATAGGACAAAGAAAGAGACAGAACAAAGCGCTTAAGCGCTCCCTTCTGTCCCTTCCCTTGTCTTATGATTCTAACGCGCTACGTCGATTAATTATGTCTTACCAACATGCCCAACTTTATACTCTAGTCAAACCCTCAAATTGTTTAGTCCTGCTAAGAAAGTTTTATCACATTTAAAATAAAAGTAGGTCGCCCTGCACTTCTACAAGGAATTCACAATTGTGGAAGCCTTGCAGCTTTTGGCAAAGCAAACATTTATGTTTTTTTTCTCGCTGCATTGCACTGACTGAAATGTTGCTAAGAAGTGACGAGACACCACATCTGCTTTAAGCGCTAAACAAGGCCACCCGGCACTTCATGGGGGTCGAATGTGGTCTATATCATAACTCTGATGTTTGCAAGTCTTCCTCGATATTTGTCTGCATGTTATTACACTGCACTTGCTGCCTAAGGCCCCTGTTCGGGGCTGTAAATAAGAGGGAGTTTACAGGGTTCTGAACCCCTCAAAATTTTTTCATTCTCTAATTTTCGGGTGATATCTCCTTCATATAGAGCGTCAGTTGCAAAAGATAGCCGTTCTACACATAAGCATCCCCCGAAAAGAATTCCTGGGTATCGCCCTGCCCTGTTGAGTGCGTCACGCAAGGGATCAATCACATAGTGGTAAACGACTATTAGAGCACATAGATGTAACAGGCGGCATGACGATGCTTGGTATCAATGCGGCGTTTGTCTCCACAGATTTTTACAAAAGACGACGACCTAATCACCCGATTTGCCGCTCTCAGCAAGCAATCGGTACGCAAGCGCATCATTCTCGCACACCAGACATCACAGCACTTCACGATGGGCTTTCAACATCACGTTAAAGAACAACGAAGAAATCTTAGGATATCTCACTCTAATTTCCAGCTTCACTCGATCCCCGTTGGGCAACGCAAACTCGCATGGCGGAATGTCCTGCAGCATAAACAGGCGACACAAGATGACTTGTTGCTCAGCTATGACAAAGTAAATTGCCAGAGATGTTCACTCACCGCTACGGCTCTCGAAAGGCCCTCCCTGAGCACGTAGTTGAATGATTCTACGTGCGCTTTACTCACATCTTGAATAACCTGAGGGTAAGGAAAGAAAACAGCCGATTATTCCGTTCACAAGTGAACGCCACAGAAATAATCACAAGTCAGAGGAAGCATCAGACTTGATCACACAATAGAGCCAATAATCGGCTGAATGCACTACATTACAAACAAAAAGCGCAGGTGTAAAATACCACACGTTTTGTCTGAACGCTACCTTGTGCTGTATACTGCTCAATCTTCCGAAATCACTTGATAACGTCTTTTTCAGCGAAGGCTTCTCAGGAAACTCGATGAACGCATCCATTGTGAAAAGCGCGTAACTCGAAGCGGGAATACCACTATTAAAATGACTGTTTGGAGTAGGCAGTAAACACCCAACTCAATCACCGCTGCACCATGTGGTGTGGCTAACCGGCGACGGCGCGCAAACTTCACGTGGTGCCAAGTGCAGAAAAAAAAACTAAACAAAAGTATGAAGCTCTTCTTAGGCACCTAGGGACAGAATTAGAGGGATGATCTAGGGATAATTTCAAACCGAGGGAGTGCTCGCGTCGCCCGCTTGTCCGTAGCAGCGCTACTGAACACCATGACCTACTACACTCCTGACCTGCCCAGAGAGCACCTCTTCCAGCGCCCACGTTCTAGTTCATACCTTCTGCCGCTAGGGCCGTAACTTAGGAGCACTGTGGCGCTAGTCAGCACCTGTTCGCTGACGTCAGCTTGAGTGTTCGTGGTCATATTTCGGCCAACAGAGCACTCATATTGCGTAATTATTATGCACTAATGAAAAATAATTTTGAAACAAATATTTCAAAAGTCATTCACAAATTCTTTGCAATTAAATGGACGCAACATCACATATGCTGTCCTACACTATGTAAGTCTACGGATTCTCGCATTTGTCCACCAGTGTGCAATAAATTTTTCGTCACACTGAACAGCTTACTTGACCAGTCATCTAAGTGAAAAAATAGTCACATATATGCCGGCTGTTCATCACGGAATGCAGCCGTTCTTACTCTAGCGCCGTCCAAACAGCCGTAAAGTAGCAGACGAACAGGTTATAGGTAGCGCCACCTACGGCGAGCGATTGAACGAGAGCGGGGACACGCGCTCCCATAGGAACCCCGCTATCTGAACAGGTCAGGAGTGTAGTAGGTCATGCTGAACACGACCCACTACAGAGTTATTCGAATAACCCTGCCGCTGATCACCAAGGAGCATGGCATAGCTATGTAGGTGTTCGTAGGTGTTCTGAAAGGCCGGTCCCCAGCCGAAAGCTTAAAATTATTGTTTAGGTTTTTCACTGACTTCTTACTTCTTTCACACACACACACAGATATATATATATATATATATATATATATATATATATATATATATATATATATATATATATATATATATATATATATATATATATATATATATAACGATTAACGCGTTCTATGTTCGAGCGCGTCGTTATTCGAAGGTCGTAGCTCTTCGATTAACGACGACGAAGGTCGTAGCTTCGGAGGTGGCCAGACGTCCTCGTCCTCCGAAGAAGGCCAGCCTTCTGAGAACGTCTGGCCTCCTCCTTTTATGTCCTCCGAAGAAGGCTGAACCGTCAGCCGAGATTGTTGGGATAAACTAAATAATTGTTTTTGTGACGCTCCCATAACTGCCATGGACGTGACACACTTGCTCTGGTTGGGTGCGGGCCTAGAGCAAGCGCCTTCGTCATCTTAAAGGAACGGGTGGTGGTGGTGAAAAACTTTACTCTTCAGAAGGCCAAAAAGTTAAATGATATTTTAAAAAATTAAAAATGAGCGTTGTGGGCGGCCTTCAGGCTGCCGGTTGTGGCGTCCAGGCAGTGTCTAGCCATGACGTCCTCCGCCCAAGTCACCAGCCGAAATGGCAGGTCCGGTCTGGTTCTGGACAAGGCAGCCTCCCACTGCTGCGGACTTCTGAGGTGCCAAGAGGCAGGCGGAAGATGTGCCGGACAGGAGTAAAGTATGTCCTCATAGTTGGCGATTGAGCTGTCACATAAGCGGCAGGCCGGCGAGTACGTTACGGGGTGGAAGAGGGCAAGACATGCAGAAGTAAGGATGGTGCGGGCCTGAAGTTGGCGCCACAGGTGTTGTTGGTGCTGGGAAAAGGATTGGTGTGGTGGGGGGGAGGTGAGGCGGGACAGGCGATAGTGCAATGTGATGTCGTGGTACGTGAGAAGCGAGTCTCACGTATTCATTTCGGGCGGGGGCGGGCTTGCTCGGTCGGTCAAATCGTGAGCAATAGAATTGGCCACCTCGTTGCCTTGATGATCCGCATGAGCGGGTACCCGGATGATATAGAAAGGAAATGGTGCTAGACCGCAGGATGCGTGCGGATGGGGGTACCACCCGTCTTACCGCGTAGTTGTATACCACAGGTTGGAGTCGGAAAAAATGTATTCTGCTGAGGTTTGTTCTGCTGAGGGAGTTGTCGGTGACTGCGAGGGTGTGGGCTGCGTATTGGCGATACGGGGCGGCGTCCACATAGGCCACGTCGGGTTGCCTTCCGAACTTACGCCAGAGCGCGGAGGCTCGCGCTGCTCTGCGGGAGGGGTGGTCTTCGGGATGCATATTCTTTAAGAGGGATCGATGGCTAGAAGGGAAGAGACGTGGGAAGGGATGGGCAGTGAGATGGGAAGATGCAAGAGAGGGGAGAGTACGAAAGACGGAGGAGCTGGGATGGGCCTCCGTCAGCTCCGTGAGGGAGTTGTGGACACCCATCGACAGTAGCCGATCCGTTGAGGTAGATGTGGGAAGGGACAGGACTGACTTATACGCCTGACGAATAAGGCAGTTGACTTTGTCTTCCTCGGTGCGAGAAAGAAAGAGATACGGTAGAGAATAAACACAGCGGCTGAGACCAATGGCTTGAACCAGGTGGCGGAGGTCGTGTTCGCGCATGCCATGGTGGCGGTTTGCAATGCGGCGTATGAGGTGCATGGTCTGGTGTACAGCGTTGCTGAGGTGAGTGATGAGGGTAGTGTGCTTACCATTGTACTAAAGAAAGAGTCCAAGGATACGAAGGGTAGAGACGAGAGGAAGTGGGCTGCCGTCATCGGAGATGGTGTGTGGAGAAGGAGACAAGGGAGCCACTCCCCGAGGCAGGAGGAGCAAAAGCCCCGATTTGGTCGCCGAGCAGCTCAACCCGGTAGCTCGGGCGTGAGATGTCACAGCGTCCACACCCGACTGGAGAGTGGTTTCCGTGTCGCCAAGATTGCCGGTGGTCACCCAAAGGGTGATGTCATTGGCATAGAAAGCATGAGATAGAGCTTGTATTGTGCTAAGCTTGCGTGCCAGTGGGAAGAGGGTAATGTTAAAGAGAAGAGGAGACAGGACAGACCCTTGGGGAGTACCCTTATTGCCTAAAGAGAAAGAAGGAGAAGAAGGTCGGCCGTATGAAATTTCTGCGGTGCGGTGGGTGAGGAAAGCGGTGATCTAAGCATGTACACGGTGTCCGACGTCAAGGGAGGAGAGAGCATCCAGAATAGCTGTATGGTGTACATTGTCGAACGCTTTGGTTAGGTCCAGCGCCAGGATAGCTCGAGTGCATTTTTGGTGGGATGGGTGTGAGACATCTTCGGAGCGCTGGAGCATGACATCCTGGGTAGACAACTGCGGCCGAAAGCCGAACATGGAGTCCGCATATAGGTTATGGTCGTCCAGGTAGGTTTGGAGGCGGGCCAGGATGACATGCTCGAACAGCTTGCCAAGGCAAGATGTCAGAGAGATCGGGCGGAGGTGCTCGAGGGAAATGGGTTTGCCAGGTTTAGGGATGAAAGAGACACGTGCATGGGTCCAGGAGGAAAGAAAAGTACCAGCCTGCCAGTGTGTGTTGAGAAGGTCGGTAAGGGCTTCGATGGAAGGGTTATCTAGGTTACGGAGAGCCTTGTTAGTAGTGCGGTCCGCCCCCAGAGCCGAGGTTGTGCGGAGCTTTAGCGCAGCACGAACCGCACCCAAAGAAATGTCAGCATCAAGGTCGCTGTTGGAGGAGCCGGAGTAAGCAGGAAGTGGAGTGTGGGGGTCGGTGCAGAGGTAGCGGTCGCGGAGGGTCACCAGAAACTCAGTGTCGGTTAGTGAGGAAGAGTGAAGTAGAAGGGAGACATCCTTGCGCTGGGATGCTTTGGTATGGGTGGAGTCAAGCAGCACCCTGAGAAGCGACCAAGTGTCGTGGAGGCCAGGGTTGCCGGCCATGCGGTCGCACGTTTGGCCCCACTGTTGTTGAAGAAGAGAGGAGCAGTGCTGCTCCATGTTCAGCGCAAGCCGGGCCAAACGGAGGCGCAGGCGGCGATTATGTTTCTGAGCCTGCCATCAGTAGTGGACAGCGTTATAGGCCTCCCAAAGGTGCAGCAGACGGCTGTCTGCCGTAGTGGTTTGTGGCGCTGCAGGGAGTGTGGATGAAGTGGTGCGAACACCTGCCAAAATGGTCTGCGTCCAGACTGAGAGGTCCGTGATAGCAGAAGGAGAGGAAGCAGAGAGGCGAAGGGAGCGAAAGCGATCTCAGTCCACTACTTGGGCAAGACGAGTAGAGGAGCGAGCAAGGGAGGGGAGTGGGAAAGTGGTGCAAAGAACGTAGTGATCGCTACCGAGGGAGATACCCGTATTAGACCAGGATGAGTCGGCTACATTTCTGGCGAGTGCAAGCTCCGGATTGGTGTCTCGTTGGACACTGGATCCGATTCTAGTGGGGCGAGGGAAGTCGTTAAGAATCGATAGACGTTCGTTGTGGATGAAGTTCCAGATTGAGTGACCCTTGCGGGTATTCTGGGGGTAGCCCCAGCTGGTATAGGGGGCGTTAAAGTCGCCTAGAATTACTAGGGCATTGCGGCCGGCGCAGGAAAGCGCTTTGCGTAGGACTAGAAGTCGAGGAGCAGAACGAGCTTTAGGGCTGTACACATTGAGGACAAAAAGGCTTGCCCCAGTGCGACGGCGTGGAAGGATTTCAAGGAAGAGATGGGCACATTCCGGAACGTCCAACTGGTGTAGCACCGCAGTAAGGTTACGGTGCACCAGCGTTGCAACGTTTGGGTGGGCCTCAGAAGATGATGAAAGGCGGTGTAATCGCGAAGTTTTACAGGACTTAATTGTTCCTGAAGTGCTATAGGGAGTAGTGTCGGGAGGGATGTTCTGGAGGTGGAGCTGAAGGGTGCTCCGTTTGGCGCGGAACCCCCGACAGGTCCACTGCCAGAGATTAAGGTGCGGGTGGTGCCTGGCCATGATGAATGGCAGGGAGACCGGGCGGAGTCCCAAGTAACCACGGATATCCGTTAGGGATACGTCGGGACGTCCGTCTCGGATATTCCGGACATCCATCAGATATCCGCGGACGTACAATGTACGTCCAATGGACATACTGTGAATGTACAAAGGTAACAAATTTGTACGTTCGCTCGTCATCCGTCTTGGACAGCCGACACGGACATTAAAAGGACCATCAGGGGATATATTATACATATACACAGGTACATATATGTTCATAATAGATATGTATATTGATTTCTTATTCATTGTGCATAAATAATCTACCCCCTAATGGTCCTTTGAATGTCCATGCGGCCTGTCCGAGGCTGATGTTGAGCGAGCACAAATACCTAGCTATATATGTATGTGTTTGTGTGTGTGGTAATATCGAGAGTCCTTGAGGTTTTGTGCACTCTCGCAATTGATGCTTGAACGTCTTTCACAAGAACCCTTTTGCTGCAGATTAAATATCAAAGCGCTAAAATTATTTCTGATGCAATGCTAAATTAAAACAAGATTCATGGACACAAATAAGGTGACGACTAGGGATCCGGAGTGCCAATTACCAGCTGTTTATTGATGGTATAAGCTAGAAAAAACAATCATGCACAGCGACGTGAAAGAGTACAGCGAACTTTCATGCCACTGTGCATGCTTAGAAGCTTATTTGTTTTCAAGCTTTTACCATCCATAAAACAGAATAACATATGTTTGGCAAACTTAGGCATCAACTTGCCCAGGAACAAGTGCTAAAGCGTAAGAAGATTGGGCTCACACAAGGTCTCAGATGCAACAAAATGTTTATTATCATTAGGTCAAATCATGTACTCTAGTAATAATGAATAAATAAATGAAGCAAACACTAAATAAATCAAGTACGATGTTGAAGTTGAAGTGTGAACACAATGATGAGAATAGAAGCACAGCTCCACACAATTATAGCAGTGAAGGTAATACAATGAAAGAAGATTATTTCATTTTGTAATATCAAAATTAAAACTTACAGGGTCATAAAGACACAAGCTTTGGTACAAACAAAAAATGTCAAGAACATTTAGCAAGAAATAAAAAAGGTTTAAGTTAAAAACTGACAAAATCCAGTATGATGCAAAACACCATTCCAATACAATACTGCAGAACAGGCGACAAATATGACTGTTGCAAAAATACAAAAACAAACATGAAATGGGAAATACCAAAAAAATGTATAAGACAAATTCACATCATGGAAAGCACAGGGCTCAATTCCATCACATGCTGAAAATGGATGACACAGTTTTATTGTTTATTAAGTACAATAAACATTAATCATACATAAAACTGTCGTTCGCCCAGAAGCATTTTAGAGCTCTACATAGAACAATGCAATGGGACAATTAAGATACCCTTATGACATGAATATGTCTTAAACACTATGAACAGTCCTCACATAGACATCAGTTTTAATTCAAGCACAACCAATACACCTCTTTATCTTTGGAGAATGTGAATGTTTATTGCACAATAGTGGCTGTTTCGTTTCACTGCTAGCACAATATGGTGACCAAATAACTGTCATATTAAAGGGGTAGTGCCACCATTTTTTTGAAGGACAGTTTACTCTGCCCTACAAATCTCCTGTGTATAGAGATAGCTCGGAGCAAGTGTGAAGTACAGCAAATGCCGAGATAGATTATTTTGGAATTAAAGCCAGAAGGGTGTCTTGAAGGGCCAGTTGATACACGATTTGCATGAGCGCATGACTCAAACTATGTACCTAAGAGACGAAAAAAATTTATTGTCTTTCCTGTGCTGAGCAAAGCACCAGGAAACACCCAGCACAAGACAAAAAATTTCCGCCATCCCTTACGCACGCGGTGCGAGCCATGCACTCAAGATCGTTAGCAAAGCAGGCGTAAGGCATTCTCGGCAGCCTATGCGAAAAAGTAAAGTAACCCCAAAGAGCATGCGTGCATAAAGAAGCACAGGACACAGTACGAGGAATGCATTAACAATGTATTACGACATTCCGTTGTCATGTGGCTACACCTATGCTGGACAGACCAGTCAATGTTTGAACGATCACCTGAATGAGCACCCGTTCAATCTCAAGACTTCAACAAGCAGCACCTTAGCAGCCCATTGTTCCTCGTGCAGCTGCACCCAGCTCTTCCATAATTGAAAGATGCTTTCACGATATCGTAACAAGATCGAGTGCGAAATCAACGAAGCCTTCCATATTAGGAAGAAAGGACACGTGTGTCAGTGAGCCTCCACTTGCCCTCCTCGAAAAAGAGAACATGTTTCTGAGCTGTTAACTTTCGGCATTTTGACTCGTGAGAGATTCATCTTGCTTTTCATCTTTATGAGCAAGTGTTGTAGTCCTATTTGTTTTTGCAGCTCTATATTTTCCCATGTAATAAACACACACACAGTTGTTCCTCAGTTTCATTGTTCCTCAGTGTTGTGCGGTCATTCTTTCTTCGTCCCAATTTAGTGCCATTTTTCCCTCAGTACTAGTAAAGCCAATTTTCCCAAGGTGCACCTCGCGACATCGACACTAGCTTGACGTCAGGCTACAGTACTAATTCTGGCGACATCATACAGGATACTCGCCTGGCCATGGGAACATCACAATTTCTTGCTCCAGCATGTGAAGAGCTCATATCGCGACTTGAGAGTACAGTAGGAACCAAGACTAGTTTTTAATAACATGTTGTAATTACTTTTTCAGGGAGCACTTACACTTATTTTCTAGGATCAGCAGGGCTTGGCTTAACATTTAACGCAACGGTGGTATAGTGTCCAAGGTACTCAGCTGCTGACCCGCAGGTCGCGGGATCCAATCCCGGCTGTGGCTGCTGCATTTCCGATGGAAGCGGAAATGTACGCCCGTGTGCTCAGATTTGGGGGCACGTTAATGAATTCCAGGGGGTCGAAATTTCCGGAGCCCTTCACTACGGCGTCTGTCATAATCATATGGTGGTTTCGGGATGTTAAAGCCCACATATCATTTAACGCAAGAAAACAACAAATTAAAACTTTCATGTAACAACCACTTAAAGGGGAACTCCGGCGTTTTTTCAATATTAACTGATTTCAATAAAACTTTAAACATGTGTTTTCATTGGTACCGTGATAATATGTGCCAAATTATGCACCCTAAGTCATTCAGTTTCTTGGAAAACAAATTTTAAAATTAGTAGCCGATTCTGCAATCACACTAGTAAACGCAGGCCACCCTGTGCATGTGACGTAAGGGCCTACTCTTTTTGGAAAACCCTGCATTCCCCGGCAGACAGATGCAACGTGCGCTTTCTTCTACGAGGTGACAACGCTAGCACAGTTCAGTTTTGTCAGCTGTATACAACGTGTTCGTCATCGTTGATGTCGGTCTTACAATATTGAGCAACAAGAAAATCGATTCGGGGCATGTCAGATGCTTCACGCGCCGGCGGGTCGAAATCAAAAAGCGATGCTTCTGCGCTGAGATAGTAGCTGCAATCATTGCTGAACTTGTCACTAGTAAGTTCAGACGCTCTGGCACAGCTTGCTTCTGCGTCGATATCGCCAACTTGCTTTTCGCGCATCAGAAGAGGAATGTGAGCTATGTGTGCACCCTAGCAAGCCGTGGCGGGGTGTAGCCGATCTCGTGACGTCATCAGCGACGAATTCTCGAGACGTCATCTGATACCCACCATGGATGACAGAGCAGCTTCCCATTTTGGTCTTTGTTTTGACTTGTCGCTTATTGCTTAATTAAAATTACTGACGAGTACCTGGGCAAAATTAACCACCTTAGCCTTTGCAGGATTGTCAATACTATTTGAAAACAGCATTATCTCAGTATGGTCGAAAATGCACCGAAGTTCCCCTTTAAGAAAACAAAGCATCTCTTCATAGCAAAGCGGTGTGTCAAAAACTGTTGAAGGGTAATCTATCCTAAATGCAATAAATTCTTCTTTTAGTGCCCTCAAGACAGATGAAGCAGTGGAATAGTAACAAATTTTCCGTGCCAGGGTAACCTAGCAACCTTGCGTACATTTATTAATGGCCAACATTTAACACCAGAAAGCTATGAAACCACAAAAACATCAATGGTGCCAGAAATAAATGGCTTCTCATACAAGTTTTCTTTTACTTTGAATTCACGGCCAATGATGCAGGGCACCTTTCGGCACATATGGTGCTAACAACACATTAAGGTGAGAGAATTGTCTGCGCTTTGCAGGCCCAAGGCGTTATGTCTAAAGGACTACTTAGCCAAGCATTATGCAGCTTTTTCGCAATCCCCAAACACAACAGGTGCATATAGTCCAGTGGTGCAGAGGTCACACAGTCTATGGGCAGTAATGTTAATACTGATGCGCCCCGGTGATGGTCAGAGTCAATCTGACGCCTGAAAGAATCATCCGTACGCAAAGTGCATGACGTAGTAGGGAAGCTGAGTCGACTGTTTTTGTATGTACCCTCAGCTGTGCACTTAGGACACCCAGAATAACCTGTATGTCCTTTAATCTGAAACACAAATGATCGTGCTGGGGCATCCAAAACAAAACACTTCAAAGAAACATCGATTAGGTGCCCATGAAAAATCATTCCTTGGGAAAGAAGCTGTTGCAGGTCACTGACAAGTTTGTTGAGAAACTCATTGGCTGAAGCAGGCTTTCCTGGGCCTGCGAAAATTCCAACTACAAAGGGTGGTATTCTTCGATCTTCACGAATCATGCACTGTATGGGCCACAACTGCATGGTGGAGCTTTTGGAAATTGGCAGCCCGTCAATGTTAAAGGCAAGAGAAACATGACTGCCTTCATAACGTGCTTTTGACAAAGCATTCTCGAGGCTTTTCTGTAGCCCAAAGTGGCAGTAATGTCCCGGTACCATTGAACTGACAACAGGTGCACGCTGTGTATCTCTAGGCGTGGCGAGAAGAGTATGAGCGTCGCTAGGCAGAGATGAAGAATCGAAAGTACTGACCTTGAGAATTTTTAGAAGAGCGGACAAAGCTGTATGAGTAACATTTTCTTTGATGACCCAACTGCGCAGTGACACAACAAAATCTTTGTGCTTTGACAATGCATCAGTGGAAGATGAACAAACAGGTACCTCCGGGACTCCGCTTACAGGAGAAGGCACATCGCTGAGTTGCATTGGCGAGCCTTCGGATTCAGTGTGCGATGCTCCGGTGGACGAACAGGGTGAACATTTTGTAGGCGATGTGTCCGTTGAGTCACTTTCGGTGACGCAAGGCGAACTGCCCTCAGGGGGCGCCGAGCTGCAGCAATCCGCCTGAGTAGCTGCTGATGTAGCCGCAGTGTTTTCGTCAGCCCCAGGCACGCAAATGCTCGCACACTCACTGGCACAGCATGTGTTACTGCATGCGCGTAGTGTACCACACGCACTACTGCATTGTTCGAAGTTCCCGATTCCTTCAGACGTTGACGGCTGGCTGCCGGCTTGAAATCCGAAATCCCGAAATATTGCCTTTGTTTGCAATGACGCTTTCTTGCGCGTGTAAGACTTTTCCTTCGCTTTAGGCATGCTGGCACCTGCGACGGAAACACATTGTAGTACTCATACGAAGTTCTGAAGTCTTTGACTGTATTCTTAATAAATAAATAAATGTAGCTGTCTTACCTCCGTAGCTGGGGAAGAAAATAGAATCTTATCTGCACTGGCACTACAAGCACGCCGCCATTATCCACAGGACTAACAGAACAAATCCAGTGGCTTGGCTTGACTGGGCGATGGCTCGCCAAACGAAACTTTTTTTTTTCTTCGCTGTTTGGATAGATCACTGTCAATATAAACAACGTCGTTAAAGTAGCTTTATAATATTTAACAATTAGGCGGTGCATTACAACCGTTTTTGATGATAATTATTATCAAATAACCTAAATTGGAAACGCCATTTTTGTGACTTGTTTCAGTTTTTGAGAGAGACATTTGCGACGCGGCAGCAGTGTCATCGCTAGCACCGTGTGTATCACCTTCCTCCGTGGTGTACCGCATGTAACTATTACATTTGTCGGGTTGTCGGGTTGCGCTCGCTCCGTGGTATTTATTTACCTAAAGTATTCTTACACGTGATTTGTAATAAACGTTCAGCAGTGAAAAGTTAGTCTATTCAGTGATAGATTGAGTGTATGGTTTCATTGTATATCCTTTGCTATAGTGGTCAACGGGATAAAAAAATTTAATTGATTTCATGGAACAATTATTTTTAAAACTGTTGGTCACTTTCGACTGACAAAAACTAGTAAGATAAGTGCACGATATACTACAAGTAATGCACAGTATACAACATAAATTATACGAGCACATATATTTTTAACCCTGACAAAAAGTGCACATGCCTTAAAAAACCCTGAACTAGATGCTATATTTTTTTACGTTTCAAAATAGTATTGATATGTGGGGTTAACGTCCCAAAACCACCATATGATTATGAGAGACGCCTAAGTAGTGGTGGGTTCTGGAAATTTCTACCACCTGGGGTTTGTGACCCAAATCTGAGCACACGGGCCGACATTTCTGCCTCCATCGGAAATGCAGTCGCCGCCGCCGGGATTTGATCCCGCGACCTTTACGTTTCAAATAACCGTCGCATTCAGTTCAGAATGCCGTGAAAATTAAAAAAACAATACCTCTTCCTTGAAGGGCTTTCTGGTTTCCCCAGCGTGTGTGTTGGCCTGGGAATCGGCATGCGAGTCAGCTCATGCCATCCACGGAAACTGTCTGCTCACAGATACACACATTCGCCACTACTCCGGCCGCTATACAAGGAGATATGAGCTCTAGATCTGAAAGCAGATCACTTGTGGATCACCATACGCAATTAAAGCCCCACTATTATCACAAGATTTAAAAAATTTCTGATGACTGCGAGCATAGGATATGCTCATGCACTGCAGTACTCCAAAACTAATTTCAATTCTCATGTGTTCTTTGGGGCCCTTTGATGGATAGCCAGTGGACATTCGCAACTGGCTGTCCGACTGAAATCCTGTTCGGATATCCACCAGAAAGCCACCTAGTACATCCCGTCAATGGACCTTCCTTGTACGTCCAGCGAATGTCCGTGCTGTGTCCGCTCTGGATATCCGAATTTTTCGACCTTTGGATTCATAGCGGACAGCCGACGGATATCCGTGGTTACTTGGGCAGACGTGCCAGCGCGGCCTGTGGCGCACGCGTCAGCTCTTGAATTGGGAGCTGTTGGGCAGTTATAGTAGCCTCGAGAGCCACGATTTTGGGGTCCGACGTGTGAGGCTGCATTGTCGAGCTTACCGGTGGTGTGGCCGTGGTGGTGGGGGCGGCGGACCCCTCGGACCTGGGCAGCTGGGGCGGGAAAGAGATGGAGCGGTGGTGGCTGGAAGACCGGGCACCGCGGGAGGTAGACCGGTGGCGGGGGCGAGAAGGCCAGAGCTCTTGAGGATGGGCCCGGTGGGTGGTGCGGGTGCCGGAGGCTGGGTCTTGGAGCAGGACGCGGGTGACGGGCCACTCCTGTTGAAACGGAGTTTGCATGGACGTGAGCCCGTGACGCGGTCTTCTTTGCACAGGATGCAGCATGGGACGCAGGTCGGGGGCTCAACTCTCTCATGGGTCTGGCCGCAGCAGTAGCAGAGGGCGGACTTGGGCTTGATGACGTCCGTGCGATGGCCAGGAGTCCAGCAGTTAATGCAGGCCTCGGCTTTCGGGCGGAACGGGTGGCAGTGGTAGACGCCGCAATTGAAAACGATCGAAGAGGGGAGGATATATCCTCCCCTCTTCCATAAATTTCCATCCTGATTACCTTTGTTGGCAAGTAGTGCCGACAAAATTATCCCTCCTTCCACCACCCCTATAAGGCACTGCGCCGTGTCGCCCCTGAGGCAGACAGAAATTAGGTGCCTTTTTCCTCTTCCTTACAACCACAACCACCAAAGGTAACAAGGATGGATTTTGAGCGCCCCATCGGCCGGCGCGCATCGGGTGTTCAAATGCATAGACTGGAGATCTTGGATGATCTCGTCCTGTGTTTGGGAGTCGACGGCGTTGTAGATGATACCACAGAGGGTGTTGTCTGGTGCTGCCATTTAGGCACGTAGGGGGTAAAAGATGGTACCCAGGCGGAGTTCAGATGCACGAAGGTAGAGACGTGCGCGTGGTTCAGATGGGGTGCTGACAGTGTGAGTTGTTGTATGGATTGATGCGTACACAGTCAGCGGTGCGGGCGGCTGCGTAGTCTATGTTGGCGAGACTGCAGAGAGTTTGCAGCAGGACACCGTTAGTTGTAGTGCGGAGGTCAAGTCCTCCTCCCGGTCTGAAGACGATTTTGAAGTCCTCTGCTGCAGGGAGTTGAGGGAGGGGAGCATGACGACGAAGAGTGGGAGCACTAGGGGTGGTGTTCGGCGGTCGAGAAGTCTCCTGCGACGGGGTCGAGGAAAGCGGCGTCGAAGTGATGGGCTGGTGGGCCACAGCGGCACGGTGTGCTTTCACTGCACGAATCCAGCGTGAGTCAGCTTCGAATTCAGCTGGAGTGATGGATTCACTGTCGACTTGATACTCCATGTCGGCGGCTTGAAGATTCAGGAACACTTTCGGTGAAGGCGGCGAAACGCGAGTGGCGCCAGCCGCTGTTATGACTCAGAACGCGGCTGTGCGTTCCACAGGGACGCGTAGTCGAGCGGCCCACGATAGAGCACATCGGCGGCGTGGCTAAGCACAAAAGTGGCTCACAAGTGTCAAAAACGGGCGTGATTCGGCGCCGAAGGTGTTAAAATTATCCGCCCACCTTCACGAATGCACTGGGGAAGTTTCACGAAGAAAGGGCGAAGAGTTGCGGCGAAACGGGCCAAGAAGTATGGAGCTCATGCGACGCACGTCCATCCCCTCCGCTGGCTAGGCGCTTCCCCTAAAGCAACGGGTCGCCCTCCGGACTTACAAGATTGTGCATAAGGACCTTTCCACCAATCCTTGTTGAACTTCATGCATGAATGTAGCTTGTCTATTTATTAGTGATGAACCTGCGTCGTTTTTATGTATGCTTGTTATGCCGAAGGGCAGCCTTTCGAACTAAAGAAAAAAAATTACGGTAGCCTGAAAAAGTTCTTATATAGCATGTCACCACAACAGCACTCACACTACAGTATCTTCTCTTTCAGGTGCATTCAAAATGTCACGCGAGAGCACCTGACGGCTGGCACGGCAGTTCACTTAGACTCGCCACTTGTAAACAAAGGTGTTGATTGATCGATATGTGGGGTTTAATGTCCCAAAACCACCATATATGATTATGAAAGACGTCGTAGTTGAGGGCTCTGGAAATTTTGACCACCTGGGGTTCTTTAATGTGCACCCAAATCTGAGCACACGGGCCTACAGCATTTTCACCTCCATCGAAAATGCAGCCGCCGCACCTGCAATACGATCCTGCGACTTGCGAGTCAGCAGCCGAGTACCTTAGCCACTAAACGACCACAGCGTACGCGGCTGACTCTCTCCACTAAGCCCCCCTCCCCTCAATGCTATGCGAGCAGCCCTACACAACACGTCAAAAGGTTTACTAAAAACAGCTGCGCTGTTAAAACTGCTAGGGGCGTAACCTGAATTTTTTTTAGGTTGTGAGTTTCCTTAACTTGATGTAATTTTGTGTATGTTTGTTATAGGTGTGTTCATATAAGCGTACATAAAAATTGAAGAATTTAGGAACCCTCTCCCCTGGCTACACCAATGCAAACTGTTATACAAAGGAACACAAGCAAGGAGTGGTGGTCTAAGAGTGCTTTATTAGTATCTGGTGCTTTACTTCTCAAATTTTAGGCTTTTGATCCTTGTAGAACTGTACAACAGACCCACTTTGACAACATGACCTTGCGTCACCTAGTATCACCAAAAGGACAGTCGAGGGTACCTAGTACCACCTTGCTTACCTTTTCAGTTTTTAACATACAAGTGTTCATTTCATGTATAGAGTATGCTGTATTATCTGTACTTTAGGGAGAACATTTATCTGCACACTGCTGTGAGTATGTACAAGTGCACTCTTCCATTCAGTTAATAACACCTGCTCATACCAGTATGTAACTGATGTTCTACGGTGCTTTTGTCTCATGATGCCTTCTTGTACAAGTTTATTGCCAATACTACCACAAATGTTCCGTATACGTTGGAAAATAAATAAATATGAAAAATGGGAACCAATTCACCAAGGAACAAGGAACAAAACTACGCAACACCTTGCAGCTTTGCAGCATATCACAGCTTTGCCAATTGCATTGAATAAGGGATATTTGCATGAAAAATAACTTAGCTGCTTTTTAACAAAACTGTCTGGTCACACTGGTATAAACTCGCTGGTTGGTTCTCATGCGAGTCATAAAGAGAGGAAGCTTTATCAATGTATGATGCTTACAAACCTTACCTGAAATAAATTCATGGTACAAACATTGCTCGCCCAGCAAACATGATATAAAAAAGAAAACAGACATTTGAAAGTTAAAAACAAGGCAATTTATTCCTAGCACACAATTTTCACAAACAATCAATGGCACTTGCATAAGCAGAAGCATCCAGAAGTTGCTTATTCAACCTTCATCTAGAAGCACAGAGTGAAGACATCAATCAGCTGTCAATGAAGACCTAACAGGGCGGAGGCAGATGTCAGTGACTGAGGCACTTCAGGTGCGGTCGGTCTGGGGTTTCTTTCGATGCTCCTTGACACAATTCATTGTGCAAAATTTGTTTGCACTGTATTCAAACGGAACTTTTCCCGTAATGTCAGTGCCACACATAAAGCAACGCCTGAAAAGAGGCAGTAAAGGCTGAGAAAATGTTGCAAAACAGATCGGTACGATAATGCAACTTCTAGTAATGGTCCATAGAAACAAATTCATGTATCCAGTACTAACCTACTTATAGCCAGTTGAGCCAACCTCTAATAAAATTGTGTTCATCGCTGCAACCACATTTTCAATGAAACTGTACTCTGAGCGCTGTGTTTCTAACGCATACTGACACACCCTACATTTACACTGTTAATTTTTGTGACAGGAAACGCGGGAGCACGTGGCTTGCGCGCTCCGGCAGCTGCTTGCAGCACGTTCAAGTGGAAGCGAGAGCAACCACAGCGTCTTTTCACGTCATCTCGCGAAGAGCAAAACAAGCAGTCAGTGATGATATGGAAGTGCTGGAAAGATAGCAACCCCCTCGCCCTTCAAGGCGGTTATGCAAAAGGCCGCTTATGCAAAAGGGCTCGGGGGTCGCAATCTTACCAGCGCTTCCATATCGACACTGACTGCTTGTTTTGCTCGCTGCGAGATGATGCGAAAAAAGGCTGTGGTTACTCTTGCTCCCACTTTGAACGTGCTGCCAGCAGCCGCCGGAGTGCACAGGCCATGCGTTTCGGTGTTCCCTTTCATAAAAATTGATAGTGTACATAAGTATAATGCATCCACAACATTGTGCAGATTTAAGCTGCTGGAAAAGGTCATACAAAAAATTTCATCATACACTGCCAATCTAATGCACTAATGCAGTTAAAGAAATCAGACCAGGTACTAAAGCGACCAATACTTAATGATGGTCAATCCAACACATGGAAAAACTGAAGGAATTAAATGTCTATTGAAAGACCACTTCAGACACATGGTACCGATAAGCGACACTTAAAAAAAGAGCAAAAAAAACATGTTCACAGGGCATTCCCATTGACATACTTATTCTCAGTGTTCTTAATTTAAATTCATGTACATAAAAAAACATGCAATATTATATGACAGTTCTGACATCAACTATATTACACTCAACAATAACAATACCAATACCAACAATAACTGAAGCAAAGGCTACAGAGACAAATCGCATGCATCCTACTGCCAGTGAATGTAGTTACACCATAGCACTCGTACTTTCAACATGAAATATAAAAATTCCTCCTTTATTTTTTATGTGGAGCTGTTTGAGATGCAATACAGCACACACCAGCAAGACAGTTGTACTTACGTAACTTTACAGCATTTTTGGACGCATGAGAAAGTCCCGTCTTCTTGCATTTACCTCAAATGCTAAGCGACGTCTGCGTCTACATGAAAGACTGGTGGTGCGCCCCTGTTACTTTCCACAGCATCACAAGGCGTGTGCCAAATCGGACTACATCGTGTGAGGCTACATGTGCAGAAGCTCCAGCCCAGTAGTTTTCCCTTTCATTCCAAGAAAAGTTGTCGCCAAATATAGCACCTTGCTTTTGCTGGTATGAAGTATTAACCTTCATCTTTAAAACAGAATATGTATCAACATACAAAACGCCTAATATCCAACATGGTTAGCTGCTTGAAATGCAAGATAGTTTTAAAGTCTATGTGGAACAATCCTCAAAAAAGTTGTGAGCACGCTGGGTAAGTTCATGAAAGTTTAGAGTTTGAGAATGGCAGTTACAAACAATATATTTTAATGTACTTAATTAGCTACAGATGCAGTGTGAACAAAGGGACTGTAGGTAATTCAGCTCAGCACAAATTTTTCCTGGCATTTTTCAGATCAAAACGAGAACTCGCAAGTCTCACTATGGAATGAAAACAAGTAGTACATGAGGCACTTAAACACAGATGATAAATGATGAATGACAGTATGACACTGCATTCCTAAAATATAAAAAAATTGGTTTACTTACATAAGCACAACATGGGCTCCATTAGTTTCCAGAACTTGCTTTGCAAACCTGCGCTCAGCAGCCAGTGCCCTCTGAAAAACATAAGTGACACATCAATTATATATGTTTCCACTAAATAAGTAAAAAAAAGGGATACATGTTACCAGAGAAACAGCCAATTTACGCCTCAATTTTACCCAGCAAGAATTGCTGAGATTCGTCCTCAACTTATAACACTTACAAAAAGCTGGCTTTGCAGCATATCCCATCGCTCGGACATGGCACAAGTTGCAAAGAACGGAACAAAGAAATTTCAACGGAGGGAGAAACCTTTGCAGGCAATTAAAACACCACTTACGACAAGACGTCCTTGAAACAGGATACCGGGAAAAACGTGAACAACTAATCTCTGCCATGAGATTTTCTGGTCGAGTCTGAACCCTCCAAAATATTATGTGTTATGTTATGGAAAGTTGGGAGAGCTGGTTTGAGGTTACTTTTTGGAAACTTTTCGACGCCCACACAGTGGACGGGAAACCAGAAGGCGAGAAGACAGACAAGAAACCAGAAGGCGAGAAGACAAACAAGTGCTTGTCTGTCTTCTCGCCTTCGTTTTCCCGTACACTGAGTGCGCGTCGAAATGTTTCAAAGAATGTTGTGTGTTGTTAAAAGCAAGATCATAGCCACATAAACTTGCCACTGATGTGATGTTTACAAACGTTGCATCACAATCAAGCAGCTTTTACATGTTTTTTTTTTGTGTGTTACAACACAAAAACCTGCACCAATGACACAGGTCACTTGCCCCTTGAACTAGGCCCCTAATCTTGCATTTCTGTTCTTTAAAGATATACCTGTTATAGGCATGGCATACAATACATCTGTATTGCAACAGTGTGTGAGTGAGTAGCACACTATGCCAAGGAGAAACTCATACACACTGTACACGGAAGCAAGGAATCTATAGAAAAGTTTTAGAGAAAGCAAAACGTACATTCTAGTATAGAGACCAATGGCAAAAGTTATTGCAGGCTGGTTCTTTCGAATGTGATCACAGGTGCTTGTTAATTTTGCTAATTCCATGGCTAGCGAGTACACCTGGCAAAAAACTAGCCTCAAGTTGTATCACTCAATCAGCACGCCACAACACACCTTTTCTCGGTCACTTAGGGACAGGAATCTCTTCTTCTCAAGCTCCTCCTGTTGTCTCTGCAGTTCAGCAGCTTTTCTTTCCTGTGAAAAAATAAACAAAAATTTCAAGAACAAATGATGAGGCTTTACATAAAGCAACAAGTGACATTGCCCTTCGATAGCTGATCGCACGGTTTTTTTTAGCTATCTTTGTTTGTTTGTCTGGCACTGCTTTATCCTCTGCATTCATGCCTGGTGTGAGCATGTTATGTGGAGCCATGCTGAAAGCATTCATGATAAAATATAAGGCGTTATGAAAGGCAAGCTTGCAAATGCATGATTGCAAAAGAGAAAGCCAGGCTACAAGAGAGGCATTGACATGCAACCCCAGTAAGCAATTTACATCAATGAGGTCTTACAAGGTACAGATGCCAATACAATGACGCAACTTTCCCACACATCTAAATGTGAATTAAGCCACAGATTGCCTTTCAAGACTGTGCCAAATTGAAAAACTGAACATGCTCACGTCAAAAATGCAACCTCCTACACAGAAACCTTTCTGGCTTGTGTACAGTTGATGCACAACAAATAAATCCTCGTTTTTTGTCAGACTGTGAGATTTGCTCAAAATCTAGGGTCACATAAATGAATTACAGCACAATTAAATTATTGAATTTTGTTTACTACTAGTACTGCTCAGCCGCTGTCAGCAGATCATTCCAATGCAGTATCCAAATAACTAGACATTCTGTCGGTCGGTAGCAGATGTATTTCAACAGAGTCTTCGGCACTAGAGGAATCTCTAACATGCACCACCCAAGAAACAGCGGAAGTTGTTGTGATCAGCACTTTACGGATTGCTGCCATCACTATTGTCACTCAAGGAAGCATTCGTGCAGTCTGCTTGAATGTTTTGCTTCCAAGCTCTCAGTATACGCAACGTGCATGCAAAGGCGCAGGTGGTGAATGAATTAACCATCTGGCTTTCAACTAAATGAGTTTCCGTACCATAGCAATGCAAAATATATTGCTTGAATTTTCAAAAAACTTTTCTATAGAAAAATCAAAATAATGGATATGGCACCTTATTAGCAGTTGACTGCATTTGCACTATATGTTGTGCATGAATCCGTGAGAGCTAGTATTTGTAAACGAATGTTACAAAAAGAAAAAGTTCTCTTTTGAGCATGAAGATCTCTTAAATAAAACTTCTCCTTAAACGGACTAACTGCCACCAATGTGATTGGTTTCCTAGTTGGATTCAGCACACCGGTCCATCTCTCAGTTAAACAAAACAGATTTTTTTTTGGCCTAGTGGGACAGCACCTTGAGTTTCTCTCTGTGGAGCTTCCGCTTCTCCCTCTGCTTTTCGGCCTGCCTTTGAGAACGTTCCCTTTCCGCTTCTTCTGTTAGGGCATCTGGTATCTACACAAAACACAATATATTACAGAATAAAACACTGCCCTTAGGCAATGTGACACATAAAAATTGTGATTTCTTTCTCACAAGAGTTACCATAAGTGACAACCACATAACTAGCAGTACAGGAACTTCCAGATGCTTTTAGTAGTACTTCTTTACAGCTTCAGTGCTTGTGAACAATACCATTTCTACTCGTATGAACATACTATCGGGTTACCGATTGCCCACCACACTATGGTAGAGTCTCCAGTTGAAAACTACATTGTAATTGTGTCTTGGAATTTATTGCAGGCTACGGCAGTTTTATTTCACTCATGATAATCATAGACTGGCAACCAGAGTTCATATCAAAGTATGTCAGACAGAATTCCATGCCGGTAAGACCCATTACACTCAAACGCAACAAAACTGATTGCAGCTTAGCATGTGCACAATAAATAAGAAACCTTCACTTTTATTTTTTTTTAATAGTACACACTTACTACATGTGTGTATAACAAGCCGATAGGAGGACATAAAAAAGGAAATGAACTCAATGCTAAATCCAATCAAATTATATATATTTTTTGAAAATTAAGCCTTTTAAACAACATATAAAAACAAGGGCAGTAAAAAGAACTCTGTATTAGTCTCAACCACCTGAGTTTCCTTAAGTGTGACCTAATCCTATGCACACAAGTGTTTGTTTGCTTTGCCTTCATCAAAATGTGGTGAGGAATCGAACCCATGACCTCATTCTTGAAAGAACAATGTATTCAGCGAACAACCAAAGCAGGATTTCTGAATGCTATAATAAAAAACAAGGGCAACCAATATTTAGGAAACCCACCTGAGCGGCGACGTAGTCATATTTCTCTGGGTGCAAACCTTTGAAGCGCCTGAACTCATTTCTCGTCTGCTTGTCTGAGCAAACAGCATAGGGTGTTAGCCCTTTACCATTTCTGTAAGATAAATTAAAAAAAGATGCAGAAAGTAAGCCGCAAGGCAAGTAGTAATGCATATTTCTCAAATGTTTTGCAGGAGGTGATAACAGTATTAGTACCAAAATGGATGAACACTTGAATAACTGTTACAATAGAGGTCTTCTAAAAATTTATTGTGCTAAGTTTGATTCAAAACCTACTTTGTGCAACCTCAGAGAAAAACTGTCACCAACATGCTGTGCTTTTTTCAAGGTCATGTGTAAAAGCTTTCATGCCCACCCTCGTGAATGAAGTAAAATAGGAAAACCAGCGAACTAACAAGCTCCATTCATTCCATTCTTTTATTCTTCTGTTGCATCTTCAATGTTCATGCGCTCCTCACACATGTACACACATTACAGAATAACCAAACCGACTTCTCACTTGAGTTTGTAGTTATTCATGTTTACCCTTCAAACAACTTCACTCACAAAAACAAAAGCATAGCTTAATTATGGAAGTAATCAATGAAATATTTATTATCTAAAATTTTATGCATACTAGATAGAACTGCCATACTTGATTTATTATTGTGATGTCAAAGATTCCAATGCACTTTATGCATACCATGTGTGCCTTTTCTGTATCAACACATGTAACGATGACTTGCATGGTAAGTTGCAAGGTGGAACTTTCTCAATACTTTCAATGTGGTTTTCTAATATGATGCAATACTTTTCATCAGCAAATAAGTGGTTCCAAGCTTAAAGTAGCAAGAACTTAAAATGTGGACAGCAGCTAGCTAGCACTGTTTGAATTCAAGCAGGCACTGCCACCCACACATTCCCATTCATAACATAACTTTGGACATCATGCATCTACAGTAGTAGAACAGTGATTGCGTTCAGTGTGGACATCCTAAACTGACTCCAAGTCTAAGCTTCGTTTAAGAATGACTACGTTAACCACTGCTAACCGATCTGGGCAATAGCATGAATTCGGCGAGTCCTGAAAAACAGAAAAGTACTCACTTTACTGCAGGATCAGCACCTGCTTCCAAGAGGCACTGGATGAGCTTGACAGCTGAATTTTTGGCACAATAGTGAAGCAGTGTTGAGTCCGAAAAACCGATGGGCTCGTTAAGCAGGCGGTGCTCCAAACCATGACTACGCACAACCTTGCAACACGTTGCCAACGACGGAGACTCGACCGAACTGCAGCGTTCCAGTGTGGCCGAAGTTTCCCACTCGACGGCCTTCTCAACGACGGGGGTAGCATCTGGGTCCGAGCCAACTGGGCTCAGCAGACAGTACTGACCCACTGCTGATGGCACAAAAGAGTCCGCAATGAATGCTGATGATGTCGCCTGCTCTGGAATCGCAGTCTCCGGATTGTCCCGAGTGGTAGTTTCATGCTCCTTCGTGCCAGTTCCAGAAATGGCTTCTAAGATGGACGTCAGAGCTTCCTTATTGGCAGCCTTACAGGCATCAAACAGAGCTGTCCTGAGTGCCCTAAACTCTTGAGGAACTGGAGATTAAAAAAAATGGGGCTGATCAATGTTAGTTGCATGATGTTTTTAGTTATTTATATCGAACAAAAAAGAGAGAGAGTGAAGATACACTGAAAAAGAAACACTGAATCAGCTTTAAATAAAAAGTAGAAATTCAACGTTTCATGATGAAAGTTTAATTACTAAATGAAAAAAAATGGAGGATAATTTTCAATTTTCCGAATTTCTAGGCTTGTGCAAACTTCCTACGCAAATTTCAGGTCTAAAACTGCATTAATTGAGCCCCCACGTCATGTCACATCTATCATCCCCATGTTGGAACCAGCATTTTCTCAAGTCAATATATCTGCGACCGAAGCAGAGCCTGAGCGACAGCTTTTTCACAATACGAAAGTGAGATGGGGTGAAGCACATTGAAAAACTGAAGCAGCCACTGTCAATTGGTCCTTGGCTATATTTTCCTTCGGGAAGTTCGAATAGTTCATATAGAAAAATTCCAGTGTGAATAAAATCAAATAGCAAACAACAGTAAAAAAATATTCGAAATTTTGATTATTTGCACACCCATGCGAAAGACCTTCACGACTATACTGCAGATGGCTAAGCACTTTCGATGGAAGCTTTTTCTTATTTGTTGCTGTTGGACCTGCTGGTTAAAAAGAAAAAAAGTACATGACCTGCCCTGAAAATATCAATCTTTCGCAAACTCTACCAGATTGCTTTCAGCATAAAACGATTGATCTGCAGCCGCGAGCCTTCTCACCCGGCTTTTCAATGTGTTCTGGATCCTTGCTGCCTTTTTTTCTTGTGCGTTTTTTCTTCCGTGGTTTTCTAGTTCCAGCAAATTCTCTAAGGTCACCAAAGTCCACAACTTCTTTTGAAACTTCCCAATTCACAGTAGCATCAGAGTCAGACCCAGAGTCATCTTCCATCTTATCTTCTGTGAAATGAAGAGTCCCTGAACAAAAATAATAACATCAAGAACATGTTTGTAAGTACGCTGCAACAAAAATTGTTTGTTGCATTACACAGCTTAGTGTGTCTGTAATGCCACAAAACCATGTGATGATTTTATGTTACAGAGGGAGAAAGAAGAAGATTTGATAGCATCCAACAAAAAAGCAAAATTAAAAACAAGAGCCAATCATCAAAAAAAATTAAAAAGAAAACGAAGAAAATAAAATAAATTTTTATGGTAAACTGGCAGGCTAAGTTGCAGACAACCCTGAGTAAAAAAAAAAAAAAACACAGACATAGTCATAACATGCTGGTGATACTGGCCTTGCAGACGAAATGTCATAGAAAAAATTTTCGAAAAATAGTTGCAGTTGCAACTCCTAGTCCCTAATAAATGTTGAATGTGCATGAATGAATTTATGGTTTGTGTGGTATAAATATCAGTTTCCTTTTGAATAAAAACCAGTCGTGAATCTGCACCCGTCTCTTTTTTTTTTTTCTTGTACAGGTTTCTTTTGCGCAGCACCTCGTTGAATGATGTACAACCAACTCACCCAGCAACAATCATTAGTCAAATTCACGTTTAGGAGATGCACTGAAACAACATATGGATGTGTACACCAGCAGCAAAAAAAGGAATTCTAGTGCTATCAAGCGAAAGAGTGTACATGGTAAAAACGGAAAAGAAAAAGCCAATTGTACAAACAATATGCGAACACCTTCCTCTCGTGCGGGACATATTTTTTCACAGTCCAAGGATCATATCATACCGTGAAATGCCGAGCTAGCACCCCCCTTCCCTTCTTTGGGAGCTTCGAAATAGGCGCCAATGACTGGTCCGGGATAGAGCAAGTGCCCTCCCCCCAAATCTGTTAGATCATATTTCACCGTGGAGGGGGGGGGGAGATTGAGGGGGTGCTTGTTGAGCATTTTACTGTAATCGAATTGTCAAAGGGGTTGTGCAACAGTAAATAAGCATGAAACATTTTGAAGGCATCGAGATCAAGCCCAGTGCACTGAATTATGCGTAACCCAAGGTGCAAGCAAGATGTGCCACAGCGTTGTGAGCAACACATAGATGAGAGAAAATACTGTAACTTTAGGGAGACCTTTGAGCACAACAATTAAATGTGCAGAGTCAATAAGTCAGGTGGTCATGAACATGACAATTGATTTAGATATATAAAAAATGCCATTTTCAATACACAACAAAAAAAAGAAAACTCCTTGTTCTTGCAAATAAAACACAAAATAAAAACAAGAAAAGGAGACGAAATGGGCAGATGTTGCTTCATACCAACAGGCCTGCTTTTCGGTTTCGACGAGTCACATGTTGCGTCAGCCAGCGAGCCATTCCGAGTGGGCTCGGAAAGTGAAATGTTCTCGAGCTTATGGCAGACATTGTCGCCTGTGGCAACAGCAGCAGCAGCAGAACCAGCAGTGGTGGTGGCGGTGGCAGCTTTAACATCTGGCCCCCCTTCCACAATTTTCCCGGGCTTCTTGGTCCCAACATTTATCTTTGGTGACACTGGAACGCGTCCCTTGAGATCCTCTTCGCTACCTGTACAAGGAAGCAATATCACAAAGTCATTGGGGAACATTTTTCTAACACGTGATGAAACCGGGAACTTGAATACTCAGAAAGACATAAAGTACAATGTGTGCAAGGCTAGTTTCCACTGTGCTTGCACAGATCCATTCACCCACAGTACAGTGCAGTATGAGGTCACTAAGTACTTTAGCTAAAGAAATCCTGATACACTTCTAGAATTCACTGTAAACTACTGTTACAATAACTTTTTCTCATTATTATTATTATTATTATTATTATTATTATTATTATTATTATTATTATTATTATTGTTGTTATTATTATTATCATCATCATGAATACATTGTACAGTTAAATACTTTCAAGCCATATTAGAAACTGTCTCCATCTGCCACGTTAACAAACAATAAATCACGGAACGTTCCAAGAACTGGGGGACAACCTTTACCAAAAGATAGTCGATATTAGCCAGTGTGGCACATTGTCAGTGGCTGTCACACTATTTGGGCACTCCAGCCAACTCATTAGCGAAATGTACTGAAGTGCTGCTTGTCACACAAATATATTTACAGAGCATTATCTCTGTGCGACATCCTTAAAGAGGCCCTGAAACACTTTTCCAAGTAGCTATGAAATGAAATCACTAAAGGAGCTTATCGCCTAGCGAATTCACTGGCACAAAAAAATTTTCAGAATTCACACAGTACACCCGAAGTTACAAAGATTTGTCGCCTGCTGCAATCGCATTCCCTCTTCTCTCGTCTTGACGAAAGCGCTGGAAGCTAAGCAAGGAAGGATGGCACAGGCTAAGAAAATACATCACGCAGGCCTCCTGACCTTCAGCAAATTTCCTCTCTCTCTTTCTCTTTTTTTTTCTTCCAATGTCCAACTTTTCAGCGTGATTGAACATGCACACGTGGACTAGTCGTGGCCCCAGTAACAACCAAACACGCCATGCTCAAATCAGCCAATGGCTGATATTTGGCCCGTGACACAGTGAATTTTGAGCCTGTAACGTCATTTGTCAAGAGATGAGAAAGCAATTTTAGCTGACTTTGAGATTTTATTGTAAATTCCAGGCGATGATGTGCACCATATTATTTGGCACGCATGTTCGCAGGAGCCTCGCTACTGATCGGCAGCATTTTTTACCATGCTCTGAAAGTGTTGCAGGGCTTCTTTAATACTCCTCATGAAAATGTTTTAATAAGCTATATCCTAATATTGTTTGTATGCAAGCAAGAAGGACCTCTTAAAGAATGTTTTACATTGACATTAATGAATGGGAACAGCAGGGAAAGGCAGGGATGTTAACCAGTCTAGAACAACTGGTATGCTACCCTACACTGGGGACAGGGATGCGGGAGTTTGAAAGACGGAGAGGAGAAAGAGGAGAGCAGGCGCACTCAAAGTCGCACATCACAGTAATATTAACACAACTAGTCTATAACCGCTGGTGCAATTTCGTTGCCTTCAAGAAGCTGAAGACTGCTTTTGTCGCCTTCACTCACAATGACCTCACTAGACATTCCATTGACATTAAGATAGACAGACTAACATGCCTTTCTTGCTATAAAATTGATAACAAATTATCTTGAGTGAGTGCTGAATGAAACTCTGTGACAACCATCTTCCTGAGATGATCATAAACAATGCCCTGCATTACACATACCACACAACAGCTCCACGAAAAGCAAACCGCAAGTCAACAAAGTCTCGCTGCATACCAAAGCACTCGACTGTGCACAACATCCGATGGACCCGTTGCACTTCCTTGTATGTAGCCCGATTAGTTGGAAACGGGATCGGCCTCATACGCGGGTCCGACTTGCGAAAGGGTGGGTTCTTCCCAGAAAACAGCACCGCCCGATTTGCCCCTGGGGCTCTGTAGAACACAGCTGAGCATTTCTGGAGCTCTTCGGACCATGACTGCAGCAGGTCTTGAATGTCCTGAAGTTGAAAGCCCCACAGAGGTCACACACTTGAAGTTTGAGTTCATGAGAGAATGTGGCCTGGCTAAACTCCACTGTAATGCACAAATTTATCAACAAGGTTCAGATTTTTGGATGCTGAAGGTCAGTAGCAGATTACCACTTAGGCAAATTAAGTGGGCTATGCTGGCATGAGATTCGTTCCAATAAACAAAAGTGGCAATATTTTCATTAGGAAGAGGAGTAGTCATGCTTTTAAAGAGAGGCTCTCAAGACTCACAGCTTGGACTTATTCAATGAGCTCAGTTGTATACAACTGCTTTCTCTAGAGGCAAAGGAAAAAAGTGCTAATTTAATCCGATTATCATATAAAAAAAAATACCACTTGAATACACTTCTGCCAAATGCTATCTAACAAAATAGTATGTTACTTCCAACAGAGTGCCGGTCTTTATTGTTATTTAAGCAACAGCTGGAACTTCTAGTAGACAAACTGCTTTCAATCTGCTTCCAATCTCCGACACGCTTAGACAGTAACAAACCTGAAGGTTTCTTTGTAGGAAAACCCCCACAAGTATGGCTTGGGGGCTTATTTTATCAATATTCTTTTCTGTTGATTCTACAGATTTTTAACAATCTACCACACCAATGCAGACCCCAGCAGTAACAATGGCATATCTCTGAATTTAAATTACCAGCGCCAACACAGAACACGCCCCACAAAGAAAAAAAGATACACACACTACTGCTGACTGCTGATGGCTTCATTCCTTCATACGTCAATGCATATTTATGAGCAAATCAGCCTTACCCCATATGCGTACACAACCAAAGTTTTAGACAAGTGAAACAGTGACGAAAAGAATGGAACAGATATGCAAATCACATGAATGCAGGGACATGGAGCTATCACTGATATACAAACGATCGTTTTTGATAATATGAAAAGCTTCCAAGGCTAGTCGCGCATGCCCATTTCAGTTTCTGCCTAAGGTCGACCTTTGTTCAAATCGTGCTTCACACCTGCTGCAAGAGTCAATATGGGCCACAAGATGGGTTCCTTTATCGCTCCTTAACCTGTACAACTCGGCCCAAATGAAGTGTTATTGAACAATGGCATAGCATGATGCAAGGCAAAGCAGCACAAAATGGAGAAAAAGAAATACACAATGCAAGATATAACCCCCTATTAGGATTACCAATAGCTCACCTTCACCAATGTCATCTCATTATGCCTACGAAGACTAGCGCCAGCAGACTTGGGTTGACTGCCTTTCTGCTTGCCATCCCTCGCTGACTGGGAGCCACCTTGCTTGGCACGAACGGTATAACTGTGGAATGTCTTGTGCAGCAGGGATTCCGACCTGAACAGAACAGTTGGTGCTTCTGGAACAGCTGCCAATAATGTCTCAACAGCGGTCTTCAGTGTAGTTCATCCAGAATCACTGATGACACGTAACCTAAAGCACATTTTAATAAATAAAGCCTAAGTTTCAGATTAGATGTGTGGAAATTAAATATGGTGTTAAGCGAGATATTAATGCTCCACTGAAACTTCAACGCACAATTCGTTTCAAGGCACAATGGACTGCTGTTAAAATTTTGCCTTTCAAGTTGGAGAGCTCTCTTGCAAGCAGCCACAGCTGTAAGCACCACAGCAAGAGAGTGCAGTACCCGTTAAAAACAGCCGCCGCAAAGTGTCCACCGCCTACCATGAGGACGGCCCACTGCATCTTGAGTGGCACTTCCCCAATCGCCGATATCAGCTGAACGCAGTTGTCAGGTACCGCCTGCAACGAATGCCAAAAAAATGTCAGTAAAACCGCTTCAATGCAACCAAATTTCTGCATTCAAAATGCTTTTGTTTGAGCATTCCATAGTTCAAAAAAATTCAAAATTTCACAGCTTGCAAATGCTGCCAAAAAATGTACACAACAATAAAAAGCAGCAAATTGTTCATAAGGCAGGCAAATACTTAATCTGTATTTTCGCAGTTACGATACATGGCGTGAGTGTTCCGAGAGCATGAGCAACTTGAACACAAGAGGAGCTGCTTCCTCTTTAATTTTATTACAGACATTTTTCACTATTATGTATATGTCATACGAACTAGAGTTCGTGCCTTCTGCTGAAAAGCCAGTTCCAATTTAAATGTAACAGTAAAGGTTACTTGCCAGTTTTCCATGTACAATACACCTGTACAAGGCAAGAACTTGACCATCGCCGTTCTTGAGATACACCTTGGCATTCATGCGAGACCTCCTCTCAGCCTTGTCGGCGTCTGTCTCTTCTCTTCACATCAAAGAAAGAAAATAGCGGGAAATGTGAACAAGAAGCTTGTACAGCATTTTGAATGCAGGCTCAAGCAATGCAATTAATGGGAGCTAACAAAGCTTTTTCAATCATCAAAACGGTAAGCCTACTGTATACAAACCACAGAAAAGAGAGAAAGGTATTTTATCAGCACAAACAACCTTAGTAGGCTTGTGCGAATATTGAAGTTTAGGCTCAAAGTGAACAGCGATTTTAGTTGCAAAATTATGAATCCAATTCGAATACCAGTTTATACGTATCTTATATAAAGAAAAATTACCATACTTGTCATGAGCAAAGCAAGCTGTACAATATTTTTTAAGAATTGAAACAAGGCCAGTGCAAATGCTATTTTTCGGCTGAAAGGAAGTGAAAACAACTTTTGACAGTAGCAGGATTTGACTTTCGGTAAGTGACAACCTGTAAGATATATTACATTTTAAAATTTACTATAGTTTGAGCATATAAGCTGGTATAACAAACTCCTGAATTTGAAAAAAAGATGAATGGATGTGAGGAAATTATGTTCATTTAACTTTGAAGTGGCGCTTCGTGGCAGAGCGGATTTTCTAAGAATAAATGTCGGAGCTTAGCACCCCTTTGTTGTAGTGAAACTATCTTCACAGGAGGTTACATGTGATAATACACACTTTAACAGGTGCTTTCACGGCTTGGTAGCCCATCACTGAAGTGAAACCACCTTTACAAAGAGTCACATGCGAATTATTATACATTACTACACCTATTCGTTCATTTCGAATATTTCAAAATTTTCAACTATTTAAATTCAAATAAAAGTGACTTTTTATACTGTAATATTCGGTCAAATATGCTATGCGTCAGGATATTTGCACAAGCCTGAACTTTATACAAGCATTCCCAGAAAATCGTGGCCCAAAGCATATTTCAAGAACACCTGAATTACGTGCTTTGGTACCTACTACTCCCATCATTGCTCTCTGTACAGTGCACTTTTATCGCATTAGGGAACACAAAATGTTAAGCCTCTATGGTTGTCTTGAGAAGCATGTGACAAGGAAAAAAAGAATATCGATAAAAAATTTGAGTTCGGTTCACTTTGTCCCTATAAGCAAAATCTGTCAGAAAGACAAAAGAGTGCACGCAATGTATGATTTTGTGGTGCTGAAGAGAGACTGACAAGACGCCACCGCAAGTGTAATGAGCACCGCACCAGCACTATCTGGATAGATGCCCTACTCATGCAACTAAATCATGACCTATCACATGAACTTGAACTTAATCAAGGCTTGAAATGAACACTTTCTTCATTTTAACAAGAAGTGTTATTAGCAGGCTTCATTACTTGCAAGAAGTGCGACACTAGCTCACCCTTCAGTATCAGTTGAAGCAACGCTATTGGTCCTTTGTCTTGGCATACGACCGGCTTTTGTGGGACTACCGTACGAAGGGTCCGCACTTTTCATTCTCCGACGAGGACTAGACTCTCCACCGCTCGCAGACTCTGGCGTCTCATTTGCCGATGCTGTGTCAGTCCCCGATTCGGAACCGGAAATACTAGATACTTCCTCTGAAAATTGTGACCATAAAGTGTTTTTTTTTTTAACAGCAGAAGCCACTGTTTCACCTACAAGAGCTAGAACAATGCTGTTGAAGCTATGACTCCCATATTCTATGGAAAGAAGAAGTCAAGATGGGGCATTAAATATATATATAAATGAAACATCTTTTCAACATTGAAGTGTGCAATAACAAATAGCATAAATCATTATTAACGGTAGACCTAAAATAAGCTCACAATTATGGGTTTTCATGCTGCCCGTAACAAAAACCAGTGGTTAGGGCACACATCAATCTTTTCCACGAGAACTACTTGTCATAGTTATTGGATAAGAATAACCTCAATGTTATTGTACTGATTTTCAAGCACATTTTTTTAAGATGCACATGAACATATTACCCATCATGTTCATGAACTCTTGCTCGCTGAAAACTCTTCCTCCACATATCTTTTGCTTCAGATTATATCTATGCCAGTCTGCCTTGTAGTGTTGTACCTGCCAAAAGATGAAAGAAATCTTTTGAAAAGGTCTTGTACAAGGCTTTCAGGTAACAGTATATGTTACCCCTTTATAAAAGAATGTTGCGTAAAGGCAGCACAACTGTAAAACTACTGGGTGTGTCCTCATAAGATTGAATATGAGGTCCCGGTCATCATTGCCGACTTTGATTAAATTTACAGGGGACTGAAACATTCAAGCCAGAGCAACGGTTTTGAAGTTTGGTGGGGAAAAAAATGTCTTCACACCAAAAAAATATATCTATATTTTGGCAATAAAAAAAATGCTCTTGCACCTACTTCCCGATTTCTGAACCTTGAGAGCAAGAGCACATAAGTGAAAAATGGCACGATTCTTGATGAGAGTATTCATTCTCCTCCAAGAACAGGTGCTCTGAAATCTTGTCAGTCTGTTATTTTTCTTAGCCATTGAGAAATTTGGAGGAAATAAATCTTAAGCATGAAGAATCGCACCAGATACCTATATTTCAGGAATTTATTGCAACAAACAACTTGAAGTGAGGATAATAAAGCTCGGTACACAATAAACTTGAGACTTTCGCTTTATTTTTAAATAACTTGCTGTTTTATCATGCTTCGTCTTTCTTCATAATTGTGATTAAACATAAGTGGTTTGGCAAAGAACACCACAGCTTGAAAATATTTTTTAAAACCATTTTTAATTTAAAAAAAGTCTATCTGATTGAAGTCAAGGACATTCTGTAGCAAAAAACACTTCATTATTTTGGCTGCTTACAAGTTGTAGCGCATCACCTATGACAAAGTTAGCCTTACAGCCACGCCTTTCAAGATATAATCACAAAGCAGCAACTCTACAACAACAAATGTGCAGTCAGGTTGCATGGTACAGCAAGCTTTGTGTTGCGATCAGCCACTAGACAAATTCACTGCAGCGGCCACTCCACGCTGCAGTCACTCACATTACAGGGGCGCTGCTTTGACAACGGACAAGCTCTGTTTTCGCATGAAAACTGCGCTCATAGGCCGAATGAGATAGGAAATGCATCTCTGTGAAATATAAAGGCTATCAAGGACAGGGTAAGATAAAAAAAATGTAATGCATATCTTTCTATCATAGATTAAAATAACTCTCTCTACAAGCTCCACACGAGGAGCAGTTAAGTCAAGGGTAAAATTTGCTCACGGAAGTTCTCACAGGCAGCAGTCCGTCTACTGTTACTATTATTCTCAGTGCTTTTACATCATTTAGATTAAGTTTAGCGCATGCTTCCCCACAGATGTCATTCTCTCATGATTAACCCTTAGTAATCATGTGTTGGCGTAACCTCAAACATCACAATATTGGTTTTTACCAGACGTCTACATGAAAGCATGCAAGGTGTGTATGCTTGCATCTGAAAATCTTTATGTGCACTTGTTGTAGCTACATTCAAGAACTTTTCCAGTTGTTGATTTCACTTTAAACTATTGCCTATGGTAGCAAATACTGGGTGAGAGGGTGACACAAAACAAAAGATACATATTTAAAAACAAGGCCCCTATGCTTAAAGTCTTTTCTTTGTTTTGTGCGGTACTTTTGTATGATGTGTGCTACCACATGCTACAGTGATCAACCAACTAACCGAGTGAGTTTTAAGCACTTTGAACATCAACATACAAGGGCAGGTTGTAATTTTTAGCACACATTGCAGTAATTCACACGTGCTTTTTGTGGCACAACACACCAAGACAATGGAGACGACAAAAGCAACAAATTATTTCCATCACCTGTTCATCCCGTGTGTCAAACTCAGCTCCGCAGAGTGAGCAGCACATGACAGTTGACACCTTGAGATCCTCGCTTTCTGGAACTGGCACATTATCTGCAGAATGCAAAAGTTTTTCAAAATCTCAAACAGTTATAATTAGAAAGCATTGCACAATTTATTAGAAGCTGGCATGACTTCCAAATGATTATTTAAATGCAGCAACAAAACATAGCTGCCTATCATAACAGCTGAAACAAAGCATGACTAAAAATGATCCTAAAATTAAGTGCGCATGTGCATGCATGCATACCCCCAAACACACACAATCACACGCACATGCATTTTTTCTTCCTTAATTTTTTCTCTCGCTCACTCACCGATTCACTCTCGCGGTGTAAGCACAGGGTCCTAAAAAATTATCCAGTACCGAACAGAACCAGCACAACAAGGCATGCTCGAAAAACTGGCCTCCTATATTTGTCTCCCCATTTTGCGGTCGCCACAATTTTAGGCGTTACTATTACCAACTCATGCAACTCAATTCTGCCTCAATATGTTGAGTTTAGGTTCATGCAGCAGATGCAGCATGAATTTGTTTTGTTAATTACCATGTCTGAAGCTGGGTGATGAATAGAACTCCTGCTCCAACTGCGGAGTGCAGTTGGCAAGCGAGAGACCAGTCAGGTATCGTTCAACCTTGAATGGGTCAGTCAACTGCCAGGTGAAGAAATTTGGATAAGATGGGGCCTCGGCGGTACTTTGGCCTGATGTAGTTGGTTCTGCTGACGCTTCGGCCATACTGAAAAGCAAGTAAAGAAATTGGAAACCAAAAATGTCAATTAGTTAGGTTTTCTTATCCTCATTTGTGTATTTATTACACAAATGAGGACCTGCTTTACCTAGGTCTTACAATAATGCATAACCTAAAGTGGTACACACATATTGATAATGTTTGCTCTAGGACCTCACAAAAATTGTACATATTAAGAAAAAAACTTCAGGATGCTAGTATGGACATAAAACTTCTTGCTTTTAAAACTTTCATACAGCCAATATTGGAATATACTAGTATTGTCTGGAGTCCCCACCAAAAAGTGCTTGTAAATAAACTTGAACGCATACAACGGCTTGCAGCTCGCTTTATATGCTCGAGATATAAGCAGAACGACTCAATCACAGAAATGCTACAACTATGTGATCTCGAGGCGCTCCACAAGCACAGACGCAAAAATAGATTAAAGTTTCTTTTTCAATTATTAGAAGGTGAGTTTAAAATTAACAGAAATGACTACATAAAACAACCTGGGAAACGAAGCGAGAGGGCGAACCATACACGAGTACTGCAACCTTATTTTGCACGAACAAAGGCGTTCCGTCATACTTTCTTCCCCTATGTCATCGAAGATTAGAATGGGTTACCGAGTAACATTGTCAATACGGGTGATGTTAATGAGTTTGTGCACTTACTTGATTTACATTTATGCGATTTATTGTAAATATTATTGTGATTGTTATTCGTTGCTTTGCGAATCAGGGTGTGTGTTTTTCGCTTGGAATGCAGAGCTTTCACGGATTTGTATATTTGTATACCTGGTTTATCATTGGGAGATGTGTAGTTATATCCCCAATTTGTTTGTACAGTGTGTCATACCTTTCCTGTAATGACCCTCAATAAAGGGTTGACAGTATTTCTAAATAAAGGTAATAATAATAATAATAGAACTGTGACACCACTGAATGAATATACGTGCATTCAACATCTACATTAGTATTTTTTTACAGTGACTTCATTGTATGTAATTACTACCGTATTGTTAATTTTTATGTATAATTACTAGCCATGTCTTGCACTTTTCACAATTTGTATAACTATACACCTTTCTCAAACAGACATTACTTTTCATAGCCTGTTTTTAGCACAGTAACTATCTTTCATGCTTGATTTTGTCTACAATTACTTTTAGCTGTGTAATTATGCACATTTTAATTATTATTATTAAATAATTCCTCATTATTTTCTCATTATTATTAATTAAACATTTCTCTAATTAAATGGAACCAGCGGCAAGATTGCGACCCTTCCCCCTTCAAGGTGAATACTGGCTATCGCGTAATCACCTTGAAGGGGGAGGGGGTCGCTATTTTGCCGCTGGTTCCATATCAGCAACGAATGGTTGTTTTGCTCGCCGTGAGATGACGCGAAAACAGACTGTGGTTGCTCTCACTCCCGCTTGAACGCGCTGCCAGCAGCCACCGGAGCGCACAGGCCATGCGCTCCCGTGTTCCCTTTTATAAAAATTGATACTGTACGTATGTAGTGTACATCCGTGGACATGTGATGGATGTCTGAAATATCCTAAATGTACGTCCCGTCGTATGCCTAACAGATATCGGTGGTTAACTGGGCTCTAGAGGTCACTAGGAGCTTTTCCATAGAGGAAGAAACACAAAGAAATAAAAGAGGTATGCCATAATAGCACCACTGTAAAAAGCATTAAATATTTTTTTTACATAGAAAGTGTTTAACCTGCTTTGCCTAGAATGTGCGTTTATGGTCAGATGTCTGTAATCGTCACTGCAGTTGCCACAATGTACCAGAAAGACAACCAAATATCAAAATTAACTGCCATTAGCCTGTTACACATCTTCGAAATAGACAATGAAGAAGTTTATAAAAGATGAAAAGGTATTTTTAAAGAATAGACATTTTCCATTCAACATGGCAACCAGTTCATAATAATCGTGAACTAGAGTCCCATACAAGTTC